>NW_025785020.1:0-18293 GCF_021130785.1 Homalodisca vitripennis | reverse complement strand
AATAAAATTTTGGGTTTAAAAATGAACAATATAAAGGCCAAATAAAGCAGATCGTCAGTGAACCTTATGTTGGGGTACGTACTCTTATCTTGTTATAAGTGAATGTGATAATAAGCGAACTTTATTTAAGGTAAGATAAACTGTACATTTAACGTTATTGAATAAAAATGTAGGATGAAACCAAAGTGGTATCGTAATTCTTCGGTTTATATTAAAATGTAGCAGTCACCAGCACGACACGATCCGCAATCTATTATCCATGCTCCAATCAACTCGCAGTATTCAGCAATTCACCCCGTTTAAAATTAGTATTAGACGTTAGTTAGGATACTGTCTTATTATTAGTATGTTGTATCTTTGACGGTAATTATATTGCAATATCAATAAAACAACGATATGTAATTAAGTACTAAAATATGATTTCGATAAAACCAATTTCAATTTTTAATAGTAAAAGGTTAAATAAAGTTAGAAATCTTTTGTTATATATAACTAGTAACAATTAAATAACTAAAACCATTTGTGAATACATATTAATATGATTAGATAGTAATATGGGCGGTTCTGGCTCACTTTTGGGACAGACAGAAATATCAGAAGGGAAAATACTGTTTTAAAGGACAATAAAACGAATCTGTAACAATTCAAAACATGTAAGGGGTTCTAGCTCACTTTTGGGACAGTCAGAAAATCAAACGTAAAATACTGTTTAAAAGGTACAATAAAACTAATCTGTTAACTCACGAATGAAAAATTAACCGAATCTATAGCTGTTATTACTGTTCATTGTAGGCTTCTAATTTCTTAAGCTGTTTTAAATGAAAAAATCCGGGGGGAGAAATCTTCTGAACATCTTTTATTCCACGTAAGTTAATTAGTAACACAAGTCTTTATCATTATAATAGTCCTTTCCTTTCCAGTAACAACCAAGTGTAAATTATTTCAT
The DNA here is from genome assembly GCF_021130785.1 of Homalodisca vitripennis. Lineage (NCBI taxonomy): Eukaryota > Metazoa > Arthropoda > Insecta > Hemiptera > Cicadellidae > Homalodisca > Homalodisca vitripennis. The sequence continues at coordinate 17,347 of NW_025785020.1, read as the reverse complement.
TTTGTGTTCAATTCCTTTAATCATTTTTTTCATCCCAAAACAGTCAAAAATCTGGTCGGCAAGTTGTACTTTAACAATCTTCCAACTCGGGCAATTATTGTAAACCCCGAATTTTTAATCTTTCATCTCCATTCTCCAAATTCAAGATTCTATGTTTCTTTCCTTTCTTCCAATTTCCCACTAATGACTTCTTAAATATTCTTTGAAATCTTACGTTCACCAACCTTATTCAACTCTCTGATAACAGCGCCGCCATTTTATTATAAGAAAAAATCTTTTAACTATAAATTTTAGTTAAAAGATTTTTCTATAATAAATAGAAACAATCTGAAAACATTTGACCAGAAATTGTTGCTGATTTAGTGTCAAGTATTGTCACAAAAATCACCACTTCTCAAAATTTTAGTTTATCAAATTTTTGCTCTTTAAATATGGAGACGGAAAAAGATAGAGTGCCCATACTGCAAAAAAGATGTTTTTTTGGAACATCATCACTACCAGGCATTATAATTCAAAGAATCATCTGAAAAAATAAAAGATATTTATGAAGAAAGAAATTAAATTATTTGAGGAAAAATTGGGCTAAAGCAGAATCAAATCGAATGGGTCACGAAAAGATGTACACTATAGAAAAAATTGCGTGAATTAAAGAAAAGCTTTAAGGAAGATAAAAAAGATCTCAATCTATTTAATGATTGAAAAAATTCCAATCAATCGCTGAAAAATTGTCCATAGAAACAAACGATAAAACTAAGTCTGAAAATGATCGAAGTGAAATTTGACAAAAACTCTTAACGAAAACCCTGAAAATATCATAGATGTAGAGGTTTTATATCCTCAATTCACGGTCTTTTCAAGCAATCACATTTTAACAAATTTTAAACGATAATTCCATGTCCAATTTACAAATATCTATCAAATTATGAGGCCAGAAATTTAAAAGTTTTAATAGAAAAAATTTCAAGAGAATGTTAAAAATATGAACAGGATATCTCTCTTTGGAATGCGAATGAATCACGAAAGAACTTTAGTGAACGGTGAAACACAAACGTGTCCCAATGTACTTTTACTATAAAAGCAAGACGAGATCTTTGATGTAAACGACTTTATTACTAAGCAATATTTAATAAAATTAACACATCGAGAACAGACAAATCCAATCCAAATAGAGGTTTCTAGGAATGGACATTTAAGAAGTCTGCAAACAACTAGTTTTTTGAGCCTTATATAAACACGAATTTATGAACGCAGGATCATATATCGATTTGCCAAAGAAAATCAAGAGATAAGAAAGCTTGTATAAATATCAAAACTAAAGATGATTATTTGGCTTTTATTTATAATTTCTATCCGTATGCGCTATTGTAAAAACCCGAAAAGAATGCTGACAGTAGCAAAGCAATACGAGAAATTATGTTAAATTGACGAGATATTTTCAGGTTTCGAGTATCCAATGTCCCTTAAAAGATATACAATTAATCTTGAAAAACGAAGTCACAATTCCCAAGTACAAATAATCCAAAAATGGTCTATAAATATCTACAGTTTATGATGAGAAACTCAATAATTGTTCCGAGTTACAAATTTTCTGAAAAACTATGATGCCAGAGTTTTTAGAAATCGATTTATTGTATGTTAAACAAGAAGACAAATCTCGATTAATGTATTTGATAACCGATTTAAATAAAACTCGTGATGTTTCTCAGTTATCTAAACACGAAACATAAAAAAATTGCTATGTAGAAGATGTTTAAGCCATTTTCTACAAATCTGGAGATTTTAGCAGATCATATTAGAAATTTGCAAACAACATGAAGTTTGTAAGCCAATTTAATGCCGTTTCCAGGTCAAACAAACAACATTTACTAATTGATCAAAAGAAATTTTCTCATCCTTACGTTAATTTATATGGATTTTGAAACAGCGATATTAGAGAAGATTTCCCACAATCGCAAAAACGATCCGGCAAAAATCGACTACAACCAAGATTCAGAAAGCATAATCCGCTTTATGGTATTTACTCTATATTTTAGTGGTCCTAATGTGTTACCAATCGTATGTACAAGCCGATATGTTGATCGAGCAAAAAATGAAAGAAGATTTGCCGAACGATATCCTGCAAAATTGTTTGTGAAGAACTCAATAAATTATCGAAATACAATAGCGAAAAAAATATATAATTCTAGAGAACATGAAGCCCATGAAATTGACTGACGAAGAAGAAAATTTCGTATCAAAATTCAAATCTTTGGCCACATTTTGTGAAGAAATATCGGTATCAAGAACACTGAAAAAACTTGTAGAGGTTTTTACCAGATAATTTGAGTTCTGCTTATGATGCATTCAAAAAATGCAGAAGATCACTGTCATTTGACTGTGAAAATTATTCGAGGTGCAGCTCATCAAGAATTTTGTAATCTGGAATTTTGGAAATTTCCTCAGAATTATTCCCGTTTATCTGTCACAATATGTCTAATTAACGATACGCATTTTGTACATAAAATGAATTTGGCAAAACAATACGGTAATGTTGATTTTGATTGCAAACACCGATAAACGATATATAAATTGAACTCTGTAAATTCTGGATACGGGTATGAATTTTGATGGTGACAAACCTAGAAAGTTTCATAAAATTACTCTTTCGTAGACACGATTAGATTACATGTGCGTTCCCATCTATCGAAAAATTAGCGAAAAATTTAAAGAAAGAAGAACTTCAAACATACAAAATCATTTTATACAGGATGGAAGAATATTGAATGAAATTATAGAAAGACAGCCAAACTGACTGAGGAAGAAATCCTTTAAAATTCTATCTGGAAAAAGGCAAATATTTCCTTATTTATATTTAATGTATTTTTCTCGTTTTTGTCTTTTTTTTTTTTTTTTTTTTTTTCTTTTATTTTCTTTTTTTTTTTTTTTTTTTTTTTTTTATTAATTATTTTTTTTTTTTTTTTTTTTTCTTTTTTATATTTTTTTTTTTTGTTTTTTTTTATTTTTTTAATTTCTCTTTTTTTTTTTTTTTTTTTTTTATTTTTTTTTTCTTTATTTTTTTCTTTTTTTGTTTTTGTTCTTTTTTTTTTCTTTTTTTTTTTCTTTTTTTTTTTTGTTTTGTTTTTATTTTATTTTTTTCTTCTTTTTTTTTTTTTTTCCTTTACAACCATGCGGGACCGAATTTATCGATAAGTATGTGAAAAAAACTGTGATTACACAGAACAGCTGAAAATTCAAGAATTTCTATTCACATTTGTGAACAGACGAGAGGCATATCTTGAAGAAAGATTAATCAACCACTACTTGAGCGTTTGGAACAAATTAAAAGAGTTAAAAATCTTGAGAAATTACTCTGATTTGTAGCAATATCCAAGATGTTTGTATTTGCTTGCTGATATATTCCGAAAATTTCAGAACATTTGCCATTAATTTGTCTCTATAAACATCGAATTCCGGCACACTATCTAACAGCTCCCAGTCTCGCAATGGGACGCAATGTTAAAATTAACGAAAATTTGAGCTTCAGCTAATTAACGATTATAATATGTATTTGATGATTTGAAAAAAGGCATTCGTCGGGGGCATTTTCTCAGTGTATTAAACGATATGTGAAAAAGCAAATCAACAAATATTTGAAAGATTTCGATAAAGACAAAGCCGAAAACTATTTGTTAATACGTTGATGCTAATAACGCTTTATTGGGTATGTCCTAAATTGCAAAATTTACCATATAACGAAATCAACAGTGGATGGATCCTAAAACTTACAACAATCAGCAGAATTGGCAAGAAGAAACAATTTTGGAACTCACTTGGCTGACGAAGATTATGGCTATATTCTTGAAGGTTGATTCTAGAATAATCCAACAAATTTACACGAACATCACAAGGATTTACCTCTTGCTCCAGAACACATTTTAAAAACAAACCCCTACCCTAATTTGCACAACTCTACATGGATAAAACCGGAAATACGTTTGTTTCATATAAGTCGAGAATTTCTTGGAAAGTTCTAATTTTAGGAACAAGGTAATGAATTTTGAAACATGTGAAATAGGAGTTATTGCATTCGATCAGAAGTCCTTTTATTGGAAAAGAAATACATTGATTTTTAACACAAAACATGAGAACCAACAGCTAACAAGGCGACTTTTGAAAAGGACTTTTACTATAAGCTGGATGAACCAACTTCCGAGTTTTTTGGGAATAAATCTATGGAAAATCGTGAAGAAAACAGATGTATGATATTTAAGACTAGGAAATGAAGAAATTTTCAATGAAATCAAGCCTAAGAAAACAAATTTCCAAATAGCTTTAAACATCTTTGACGACAACTGTATAGCGAGTCACACTGTAACCACATACAAAAGGGTTAAATTTAACAAACCCGATTTTACATCAGGATTTTCAGTTCTCAGACCCTCTCAAAATTGCTAATGTACGAGTTTTTATTACAACAAATTTAAAGAAAGTTTGGATTTCCAGATTTGAATCACACTGGTGATTACGATGGATTACAGACCAGTTATTATTCTAGAATTGATAAACGAGATCCTTTTAAAAATTATTAAAGAAAATATAGATAGACCTTTTGATACAAGTGATTCATCCAAAAAGAATACATGAAATGTTTTCACTAACTTAAAAATAAGAAGGTTAATAGGGAAATTTCAAAGACGAATTGAACGGCGAGATAGTTAGAAGTAATTTTTGGTGGTTTAAGATCAAAGATCGTACTGCGTACCAAATAATCTAGGACCAAAAAATCCAGTTAGGTGTAAGAGGTAATTTTTTTTTACAGAGAAGCGTTTGTAATATAATAACATATTAAATATCGAAAACTTGAAGAGATGTTTGTTCGAAGATTAAAGAAGAAATTTAAGGGAGATGACAGTCAATCAAAAGTTATAAACATGAGTTTTGTACACTGTTACCATAAACAAGCTGGCACTGAACGCTAAAGATGAATTAAGAGAAATTGTGTCCTAGAAAATAATGATCCGATACTGTAACCGTATGGCTATAAAAATGAAGCAAAAATCTGATATATTATGACAAGGCATTAAAATAAACCTTGGAAACCTTTGATATGTAAATGGAAGATGATTTAATTACACTGATCACAATGTTGTAATAAAGAAAACCGAAAAATATTAGATTCTAAGATTGTTCCAACACTCAAAACGGATTGTATAGAATGTGCAGCAAAAATGTTCAAAATGTAAGACAAACAAAGAGTAAGTTTATAAAGAATCCAAAATCCAAAACCAAGTAAAAAGTTAAGCAAGAATTGAAGACTAGGAAGCTTGAGATAGAGATTGAAGCTAGAGAAATTCATGCACCTCAGTACGAAAGAAGTTATAAAAAGAGAAAAAGATTATAACATTAGGAATTTGACGATTTGTGGGCAGCAGATTTTTAGTTATAATGTCTAACTATTCAGATCAAAATGATGGATTTAAGTATATGTTAGAATTGGGGGTATTTTTATTGATACTTTCTCAAAATATGCTTTGGTCAAGAGCGTATCAAAATGAAAAACACGGTGTAAAGATGTTTCAAAAGCCTTCGAAGAATATAGTAAAAAGACGCGATAAAAGATCAAAGTCACAAACCGCCAAATCTACTTCATACAGATAAGGCGTTTAGAGTTTAAAAAATAAAGTAATTTAACGAAGTTTTGAGAAAATACAACATTAAGATTTATCATACTGAAAAACGAAAGAAGAAATCAAGTATTGTAGAGAGATATAACAGAACTCAAAATGAAAGAATGAAGGTTCTTTTGAGATTAATAAAAACTTTAAATGGATCGATATTCTTCAAGAAATCGTAAAGAAATATAACGATACTGAGTTCATAGCACAATCAAAAATGAAAGCCTAAACGCCGTAGATAAAGATGCAAGAAAAAGAGTTATTAGAGGTCGGTATTTTAAGTTATGTTCCACCAGATAAATTCACACGAAAACTAAATTTAAAGTCTAATGATTATGTAACAAAAATTGTTAGTACAAAAACAAAACATTTTCGAGCAAATATAAGAACAAACTGGTCACAAGAGAAACTCTTATGTAATTTATCAAATATAATTAACACAGATCCTGTAACTTATAGCTAATACAAAGATTTAAATAAATGAAGAAATATAACCGGAAAGATTTTTGATGAACTTCATGAATTGAGAAAGTCAAAGAATTTTTTATCTACTATAAAATGGAGGCCCCAAAAAGGAAATGTTCAATGTGCAAAGAATTAAAAGGTTTAGAAGAATTTTAATAAAGAATAAGAGGTAGAAAAGATGGGGAATTAATTTTATAATTGTTAAAGATTGTTATAGGAAGATTATCTTAAAGAGCTGTATGATAAAATAGAAAAATTAACTTTAGAGAAGAGAAAGAATGTCTTAAATGTAAAGAAACCTAAAATAAAATATTCAGAGTTTAATAGTGATCACTATAGTAGAGATAAGAAAGACTCAAATTGTAAAAGATTGTTCGTAAAGAAGAATCACCATAGATTATATTATGAAGATACTTCAATGTGAATGTGGAAGTAACTATAAAATGGTTAAATAAATTATTCAAAAAACAATTTAAACAAACAAAAATAATCATAATTCAAAGAGTTATTAACAGTTTTCAATCGTGGTAATAATTTTTTCTATATAAATGGAGTCCTCAAAAGAAATGTACAAAAAGTGTCCCAAGAAGAGAATAGAAAAGAATGTTATTGTAAGGAATTATACGGTTTAAAGATGGAACAAATTAACTTTAGAAGAGGGAAAAATTGTTCAACATTTTGTAAAGAAATTAAAAATATTATATATCCTGAAATTTAATAACTGGCCAGTATATGTAACAGATAGAAAAAGATGACTTATTTGCAAAGATTGTGCTAAAAAAATTTTCAGCGAAAAGTTATAAAAACGAAAAATGGCCTTGTGAATATGGAAAAAAAATTCTACGACTGTGTTACCTAGTTATGCTAAAAACCATTTACAAACAAAAATTATAATAAATCGAGATGTTAATAGTAAAATTTAGAAACATTTTCATCGTGTAATTTAGAGATAATCTATAAATCAGTCGAGATCATTCAGGGAGGGCTGGGGTAACTGGAGGTGGGTGTCTGGTAGATCTGTGGTCTGTTCTGGCCAGGGGGGGGGGGTCGGGGGGGGCTGGGGTCTGTCAGGTGGTAGTGTGGGGCTGGTGAGGTGGGTGGTCTGGTTCATGGTTTCTGGACGAAGGGTCTTTCAGGGGTGCCATATTTGAAGTAAAATGATATTCCGTATGTAAAAAAAATACAAAGATTTCTTTCATTTGGATATACAGATAGAGAGCATTTTGTTCTACATCATTGAACAAAATCTCTAATTCAGGAAAATATTTAATTTTTTAGATGTTTTAATCGTTTTAGTATTTCCTCGTTTCCTAGAGCTCTGATAACGTAATAAGGAATATTCCCACAATGATTCATCTTAAATATTAAAACAAAAACATGGTGTTTTTTCTTATCAAAATCTTTAAATACCAATATCTCTCATCATTAATTCCATTCGCAATTCTTGATTCTACTATTTGCAATGATTTCATATTCATCTTTAATTTTGTAACTGTTTTTATTTCATCATATAAACTGCTTATTTTCGTTTTTATGAGTTTGTACTCACCCTATTTTCTAATGGAAGGTAATACTTCTTTCGTAACCCAATTTTCTAAACATTTTCGCTTCTGGATTATGCGATCTCAAAATTAAAGAATAAAGTCCCGATTCATTAACGAAAACATTGTTATTTAGGTAAGTTTGAAGGTAAGCTATTTAAAGCGCCCCCTTACATCTTAGATTAAAATAGAAAGTTTTTTATCATCATCGATAACGTTTATTCTGATCGTTTGCATAGTAAATTTTCAAATTCTAGAATTTTAGCTACGTCTTTAGCCTTAAACCAGATCACAAATGTTTTCGTCAACAATCGTAAAGATATGTATGTTATTGAATTTTAGTAGATAAAGGGGGGATGAGTAAGTTCCCTACAACATGACTCCATTTAGATAGCAAAGAAAAATATTAACTATAAATTTTTATTTTGAGAATAAAGGCCTGGTTCATTGATGAAAAAAGTGTCTGGATTTAATATTTTTGTAAGAGTCGCGATTACGATACCCTTGTCATGAATCTATGTTTTTCAAAGCTTTTTTGTATATTTCTTTAACATTGTCTTTATTCGAATTATTTGTGAATATTTGTTGAGGATGGCCCTCGAGGGCTACCTTATCTTTTAGATAAAAGAATTGGTATATATCATCAAATCAACTTGTTTTGAAAGTTTGAAGGTAAGAACGATTCGAGTTCCCCCCTTAATTCATCATTCTTTCGACCATCTTAAATAAATTGTTGTTTTTACTCTCATTATTTAATAAAATTCCCCTCAAAGTCTTGTCTATAGTTTAAGAACGATTTTTTGAATTCTTTTAATATTTTTTCTAATTGGAATATAATCGTTTATCATTCGGTTTTTCACTGATTTTCGATCCATAAGCAACATTTTGGAAAAAAGTGAATAAAATTTCAGATTCTTTGTGTAAATTTTCGGTATGATTTTCAAAACTAGGTTCAACGAGATTGCAGAGCACTTCAATTACATCGATCGGTCTAAATTTTGGCGTTTTATTTCCTAAATATACCTGATTAGGCTCAATAAGTTTCTTGAACAAACCCTAATAAATCTACAATAATTGCTGAAAACATTATTCTTATTGGGCTGTGATTTTATTTGAATATTATTAGAGAGATAATTATTTTTGCAATTTCAAACTTGTTTTCGTCAAAGTTTAAAGAATGAATCTGATAGTTTGAATGATTTACAGATAATTTTTTAAGGAATTTTTAATTTTGAATCGAAATGTATAATATCCTTTGTTTAAACCATAATATTTTGTTATGTATCTTCTCACTAAATCCTATACAATAAGGAGAACTTTCACTAATATATATTAACAAAAATTGTTCAAGAAATATAAAACCGCTTAAACCGATAAAATAAATATGAGTCTTTCCACTAAGTGTATAGGAAGTTCCAAGTATTAAAACTAATTAAGAGCTTTCTGTGAAGTCACCTAGAACAGCTATCATTATTCCCGCAAGCGTATGCTTCAAAGATGAAAAACTTTCTATTTAAATAGGAGAAATTTTTAAAGCAAAAAGATCAGATAAAACTTCAAAACGTTAGAAGGAAAATAAGAAAGATCAACCAATTCAGATTGTTAATTGTTGGTATCAAGTAGGATGTGGAAAAAACAAACTTTAAAATTGAAATTTATCTACAATAGGTTTGAATCCTTATTCCAATTTTGTATGTATTTATGTAAAATCTTTAGAACAAGACGCCTATACCAAAATACAAGAAAGATTTGAAAATATCTGGAGAAAAACTTAAACAAAAAAATATCCCATATATATATAATGCTTCTGAGGACATTGTTCCGTTAAGCGAATTGGTAAACCCAATATCGTTAATCGTTATTGATGATATGTATTTTTGGAAAATACAGGACGTATATTCATGAATATTTCCGTCAATGTCTCGTCACAAAAACATATCTTGTATCTATCTTTCCCAATGCTTTTCAAAGGTTGATAAACAAGTATATAAGAATAAAACCTGAATATGTTGTGTATTTTTAAGCAATACGATCACTATTCGAGAAAGATTTACAACAAATATAGTGGGAACTGATAAGAGGTTTTAACCACTTTAATGAATTGTGGGATAAACATTTGGAAAGAAGACTATGGGATTTTTAACTATTAATCTAACTTTGGATCCTAAAAAATGGTAAATATTTGAATAAATTTTCCAATATAGACGTTTGATAATCTAGTTGTTTTTCATGAAATGTACGTTCACGTTCCACGTACACGTTCATGTTCCACGTCTTCACGTTCCACGTTCACGTTCATTGTTTTCCACGTTCATGATATACACGATACGTGTATTACGTTTATCACGTATCAATGTTTTTACGTTTCGTGAATTACGTTTCACGTTTACGTGTTTCACGTTCGTGTTTATTACGTTTCACGTTCGTGATAACATCGTTCCACGTTCACGTTGTACGTTCCACGTTCACGTTTTTTACGTTCCACGTTTCAAAATTATTTCCTAATTAAGATGGTCGAACGTACACTTCTGAAGAAGCGAAAAAACTTGATCAAATAGAAAAGAAATTAATCAAAGAATTTAAAGAACAGAATTCGAATTGATGAAAAAAGAAACAAGAATTTATTCAAAAAATTAATCACCCTGAAAACTTCTGCAATAAAAAGATGTTTTAGGGCAAAATTGAAAATGTTTAAAGCGATAATCAAAATATTGATGAATTTGGTTCCAGTTGTACGACAAATTTGCTGAATATTTCCGATACCAGAATACTGAGTTTAGAATTGCCAAAATTACCATCTTCCAACACCATTTAGACCTCGAATCATTGAAAGAACTCTACCATAGTTGAACTCAAGAAGTCCTGGAACAAGGAATAAACTAATTGTGGAAATTGGAAAAAAATTTCTTCCTAGAGCAAAGGGATGAGGAATAAAATTTGGAATTGTATATTGGACAGAAAAAAGAAAAGTTTTATGAATTGGAAATTTGCCCGTGAATTTAGAGCATAATAGTGATATCATTTAATAATGAAAAAACATATTGAAGGAACTCATGTGTTTAAGGAGATATTATTAACAGGCACTGATGTTCCCAAAAGACGGTTTATATTCTGAAGAAGACTATGAAAAAGTATACCAGAAAATTTATGGAAATCTGATTCAATGTACAACTATAATGATCCAACAACTAAGAAACCAAAGTCAAGTAAAGGTAAAAAAAAAACTCAATTTGAGAATAAACCAATTTTGGAAAAACGAATCGAAGGATCAGGTGTAATAAAAAACAGATGATAACTAAGAGATTTGAATACAGATTAAACGACGATTTATGACAAAACTCGAGTGGAATATATTAATTAATATTTATGCTCAAGAAAAGGCTGGAAACAACAATTTTTTTAGAACTAAAACGAAAGCGGATTAAAGATTTTATTTCGAACAAACATGATGTAAAAGATATGAAAAACCTGAATGGAATTAAATATTTAAAACGAGTTTTTTGCCGCAAATATGTATCAACTATGATAGAGGGTAGTGGACTTTTGGAATGATTTTATCAACACTTTACCTTTTGAATTACACGTACCAACTTATCAATATCTGGGGCCGTGCACAAAACTCCGAAAAAGACTAAAAAGAGGAGAACCAGGTATAAATAAATTAGATCAAGCTGCTATGGAACACGATAATTTTTTATCCAAAACATAGAAGACACAAATTCCAGACATATCGCCGATAAAGTTTTTGCAAGATAAGGCAATGGATAGATTTAATCCAAAAGATGCTAGTTATAGGTGAAAGAATTGTTGCTCATTCAACAGCTGGAGCAATTTGTTTTTGAAGAGAAAACTAGGAATGTGGAAATCGAAGTAGAGACATGAAATTTATTAACTATATAAATGGAGGTGTAACGTAAACTTCAGCAAAAATCAGAAAGTAAAAAATAAAATCCGCTTTTATGAAGAAAATACCCGTTAAGTATTCATTTAAAAATAGATCACCTAAAAAATGGCGAAGATACTATATTTTTAACAAAAAGAAGACAATACAATAAACTCGAAAAACCACAAGAAAAACATTAAAGGAACCAGAATAGAATTTTCTTCATAATACAGTTGAAAGAACATAAAAATGGTGGACCTTTTGAAAGATATATTAGATATTGGAGAAAAATAAACCAGTTGTTAAAAAATGTTTGTTCCTTATGTTCCTAAAGCCTGCACCAATCGATAAAAAAGATTGTGATTCCTATTGTTCGAAACATTTTAAATTGGTTAGATAAAGAGATGGATGATGTTAACAGGATCTGGATTAGAATGGACAAAACATTTGAAGTTACTTGAAATCCAAACATTGAAAAAAATAATTTAAACCTTTAACATTCGGGGAATATGGAAGAAATCCGCAAAAATATTAAACATTTTAGAGGAATCTTCATGAGAGATACATTACCTGAAAAAGTTAAGAAATTTGAATGTGGAATTGTGAATTTAGACTCGATTATGGGAAGTGGAACGCATTGGATTTGTTATTATAAAAATGATAAGAATGCATGTTATTTTGATTCGTATGGAAGAATTGAGGACAAACCACCTATAGAATTGATCAAATATTTGAAAAAATCAAGCGTCTACTACAATGATTCTCAGATTCAAGACTATAAAGATCCCCCAATTTGTGGTCATTTATGTGTTTTTGTTTTGAATGAACTGATGGTAAAGATTTTAAAGAAGTTGTTAACAAATTATTGCTTAATAAATATGGATTCACAAAATATTTTTGACGTATTTGGTACACAAATTATTCAAAATGTAGATAATAGTTTGAATTTTGATAGTTTGAGAAATGAGTTTGATAACAAGTTAGAAAATTTATTACAAAACCTTCCAGATTCAGATATGTTTGCTGTCGAGATTGAAGATTTTAAAGCAGAATATGATAACAAACTTGCAAATTACATGAGTTCAAATGAAGTTGCTGATAAAATAAAAACATTGGAAAAAGAAGTTGATGATGGTGTAAAAAAATTATTTACCAATTTAATGTCTCATATCGAAAAAGCTGATAAAATTACTGAAGCGATCAAAGTTGAAAAGAATTATGTTAGTTTGGCTAATAAAAAAAGAATTGTCGGTGTTCGACCTGGTATTGACAAACATGATGTTGTTGTTAAAGAACAAATTTTAAAACCTCTAAAATTATCAGAAAACATCGATATTGTTGATTTACATGATCCGAATGTTAAAAATGCCTTAAATTTTAAAGGAAAAAGAATTAGCGGTGTTAGTAAAGGAATTAATCCATTTGATGTTGTTGTAATGATTCAATTAGAAGATCCTATTAAAATGTTTAATGAACTAAAACAAAATTATGAGAATCATAAACAGCATGTTAAAGATTTTACAACAGAAGTCTATGACAAGTTAGAAGCCAGAAATAGAAGATCAGTAGACGATGTTGGTGAAATTAATGAAAAACTTACTAATTTTAAAAAGTCTTTTGATAAGTTTAGTTTAGATGCTACGAAAACTTTTGAGAATATTGGTCATAAATTTGTTGAATACAATGATTCTTATGCTGTCAAATTTCAAAAATTAGAAAAAAAACTTAATAATATGGAGGAAGATCTTACTGAAATAGGTATTCGTGTAGGGTTTTATGCACGATAAATTTTCCTTATATAAATGGCGCTCATATACTGTGTGAGGTGTAAGGCAAAAACTGAAACAAATGATATAAAATACTATGCAAATATCAATGGAGTTAAGAGAATTTCTGGAAAATGTGCTGAATGTAACGCAAAAAAGAGTCAATTTATAAAAACTTGAAATTTTTTCTTAATAAATAGAGATGGCGGGACATTACAGTGCTTTCGATCTTTTTATAATGCAACACGAAAGAGATTTGAAAAAAGAACATTGGGATGACATTTCTCAAAATATGAATTATCCGAAGATATGATGAGATTATACGTAAACAAATTGAATTGGTATAACATTGCTAAATATCAAACTTTATCATCAGAGTTCATTCAAGAAAATATACATTATCAATTAAAAGATCATATGTCTGTTCTTTGTCTCTATCAACACTTGAGTATAAAGTTTTTGGATGAAAATAAAGATACAGTTGATTGGAACAATATTATAGATAGCGGTTACTATCCTGTGCAGATTTTATTGAAATATGTGACCGAGATCGCAAAATTTAAGGAAGAGAATCCTGAATATGACGAAGTAGATCATTAAAAAAATGACTCTAATCTTTTTAATTATTTTACTAAAATTTATATCTTTTCTTATAAAAACGTACATTAGATCGATGAAAAAATGATACACGATGTTTAAAATTTCTAAATTTTCTCTTATTAAATGGCGGACTACAGAAAATATGCTAGTGATATTGAAAGGGCGGAGTTTAAAAATTTCTATCCAATTAGTAAACAACATTTGAATGAACCGAATAAAAGAACTGAGTTTAATATTGATTTTGGAGATAACTTTTGCTCGTCTAACTTCCAGTTTTATATTTCTGGAACTTTAACAAAACAAGATGGTCAAGCATATCTTGGAACTGATAATGTTAGATTAATCGATAATTTTATACCGTTTTTATTTTCTAAGATTGAAGTAAGAAAACACAATAAATTGATAGAAGAAGTCGAAAACTGTGGCCAATTAAGCACAATTAAAGGAACTATTTCGTATTTAAAAAGTGATGTTATTTCTCAAACTTCTAATGGCTTTGAATCAGATTTTAAATTTGGTGTTTTTGAAGCAGCTGGAAATTTATCTCATTTTGGATTAGGATTTTTTGAAAATGTTACTATTCCGATCTATAAAGGAGGATTTTATCTAAGTTTTATAAGAGCAGAAGACGATGATGTGATTCTGAAGACTGCAACTGGAAATGTTATGCCTGTTGATGGAAAAATAACAATTACAGATTTTTTTATTAGAGTTCCAATGATTGATTATAAAACCACGAGCAAAATTAGGTTGATTGATGAAATTACAAAAAGTCAAAACATTATGTTTAATTTTCTAGATTGGCAATGTATTGAACAAAAAGGTATTTCCGGAACAACTTATTCGTTCGATATTACAAATATTTATAGAAATATCTTCAATCCCAAGTTCGTTATCATTGGTTTTCAAACAGGTAGACAGAATAATCAAGAAAAAAATCCTTCAAAGTTTGATAGTTTGGATGTAAAAAATATCAGAGTAAAATTGAACGGTTCTTATTATCCAGATGAATTACAAAACTTAAACATTTCAGGAGGTCTTTTCAGAATCATGTATCAGATGTATCAAGATTTTAAGAAAGTTTACTGTAATAATAAGGAAATGTATTACAATCCTAAAGAATTTTTAGCGAATAGACCTATTTATGTCATTGATACAACAAAGAGTATGACACATATTTCTGGTTCAAAGAACGATATAATTATCAATATGGATTTTCAAAAAGCTGTTACAAACTCGACATGTTATGTGGTTGTGGTTTCTGAGAAATTTTTAGCCTATGATGTGATTAAGAACGATATTAGAGAAATTCAGTAAAATTTTTGAAAAAATCGTCTTATTGTCTATATTATTCATTGGATAATTCTACAACTTTACAGAATTATTAAAGACATTGATATAAGTATTCATTTTTAATTTCAAAAGAATATCTTAAAAAATGGGGATGATATTAACAAAAAACTATTCCAAGGTCATCTTAAGGGTTGGACCGGAAGTTATGATTTTAAAAAATACTTTAATATTTACTGATCCTATATACCAAATTTCAGCAAAAAAGCTCCAATAGTTCTCGAGATATAAGAGTTTTAAGATAAGGGATGATTGGGGTAGTTTTTGAAAATTTTGTTATTTTCATGAAATTTTAAGTTGAACTCGCTTGTTTTTGAAGTTTCAGATTTTTCTGATAATTGTTTTTATTTTTTTATGAATATTAAGAAATAGGGGATGATTTCACCCTTATGGATAAGTTAAGTCGAAAGAGTTAAGTATTTACTATATGTGTACCAAATTTCATTAAAATCGGTTGAGTGGTTTTTGAAATATAAAATTATTAATAAACTTGTAAACTAGCAATCCTAATTGAACAACTTATATAGCAGAGATATAGCTTATATCTTTCGAGACTCTCCGTAGCTCAGTTGGTAAGACGCTTGCCTTCAAAGTGGTTGGGGACAAGTCTTTACACGAGTGGCCATAGTGTAATGACTATAGAACAAGCCGAGTAATGACAACTGTGGTTGGCGCGCCATTTGCTTCCTCACCTTTCCACTTCATTCCTTAATTTCCCTACTCTTCCTTAATTCGTACATTTTCCTTCCTCTTCCTTAATTCGTTTCATTACATTCATCAATTCACATCATTCAATTAATACAACATTACACTTACAAAACACCGACACAAATTCACCGTAATTGTATCTCTCCATCAACTCCTATCACAGTAGTTTACCAAAGAAAAAATGAGACTAGGGAACAAAAAAATTCCAGAGTCAAAGACCCGAATTAACAGCTCCTAGCCATTAACTTGGTTGGACATTAAGCAGTGCAGGGCCAAGTCCTCTAACCAATAGACACCGTAGAAGTTGAAAATGTGATGTAATTCCCCATAGCGCAAACACGCACACTAACAACACTACACCAAAGACACAATCATTCATTTTGTCTTTTACAATAATTGATGATGTTCATATTATTCTCTATCATTCCTTACTAAAAACTCAAAAATATACTCTTTCGCTGAAGCAAAATCTCGATTTCTTTCCGGAATAAATCTTTGTAATCGACCACATAATATCCTAAATAGTTGTACAATAGAATGAAATTATTTCTAATTATCTCAGTTGTAAAAAGAAATGTAAACACAACCATATGCCGCTGAAAAATTTATATCTCGGTCAGACTTAGTTCCATAATCTCCATTTATACAAAAATCTTTTTGTTTAAATGGAAGAGGTATAAATTCCAACTGTTAACAAGTGTTCTAATAGAGGAGAAAAATTTTTTTTATCGCTAAAAGAATATTTAGTTTGTAGAGGTAGAAATTTAATTTTGTTAGAAAGACCTAAACCTAAGAAAATTCGAAAATAAATTTACACATTTGAATAACCTGCTTACAAAATGTGCAATATGGAGACAAGAAGCAAACAAAATTTGTTACAGATATTAGAAAACATAATAAAAATTTTTACTTATCTCTTGGAACCATTTGACCAAAATTATTTTCCTTTTCAAAGAATAAACAATTTTTTAAAAAGGTATGTAGAGTATCGATACACACGTTTATTATGAAAAGATATTACCTGTATTTTTTCATTATCTGGATGTTGAATTTGTTTATGATTTTGAACCAGAAATCCTCGATGATTTTATAGTACATTTGGAGAAATTAAACGAAGAACCTCTTGAAAAGAATGCGGTTTTACTCACATTCTCCCCGACTTCTCGAGTGATTGTTAGCAAATTTCATTTTTTCCGTCTTTAAATTTTTTCTATTTAAATGGAGTTCTTGAAGGAGTTAAATGATATTGGAGAATGTAAGTTTAAAGAGTATAAGAAGTTAAATGAATTGGAAGAAAGGAAGAAACATAGAATCTTGAATTTGGAGAAAATGAAAGATAAATTCGGGTTTACAATAATTGCCGAGTTGGAAGATTGTAAA
>NW_025785019.1:0-22118 GCF_021130785.1 Homalodisca vitripennis | reverse complement strand
GCTGGAGCGATGGAATCTGCACTGATGTTTTCAAACTGGAATGGGGAGGTTTGACCGAAGCTACGATCAGTCATACTATTGTGGAATGTTATAATAGACTAGAGCATCTTGTTCTTTTTTTCACATTGTAAGTAAATTTTGACAGAATTGTTTATTTTTAAGTTCACTGTACTTAAGCTGTTTCTTCAGTTATTGAATATTACTTTTCAATATTACTTACAATAAATATAGTCCTTATTTGTAAATTTTCATTATCATTAAGATCAGGTGAATGGCAAGAACGGCTATATGATATACATAAAAGATTTTTCAGCTATTGAAACTTTGGTATCTTTTGTGTAAGGGAAGCTCTTGAAAGAGCGTCATTCAACCCACATCTCGTGTATGGCAACAATTATGTATTGTTGCTAGAAGGTGGTGGGGGAGGGAGGAATGGCAGTTTGAGGCTCAGTTTATCTTGAGATCATTGTAAGGGCTCTCGTGTGACGCGTACATAAAGGTCTTACAGCAAAGTGACCAATGTCTCTATTATGTTTCTATTTCCAAGTAAATATGGAATAGTTTTTCTTATACAATCTTAATTTAAAATAGATAACATTTTAGGCAACTTTATGCCTTTTTCGAATATTTATAAAATGATCCACATCTGTGTAGGTGTGAGAAAAAAACCTTTACCTTGTGACTCAGAAGATGGCTGCACTGGCGTAATCGAAGTGAAATTTTAAATAATAGCAATTGTTATAACAAAACTCCTTATCGTATTACTATTATATTTCTTCGTTAGAAACCTATTATTTGTGGATAAAGGTTTCCTTTAATGAGGTAGGCCCTGCGTACTGCTGGATTGTAGAAGATAATATGAATTGTTAATGCAAACATATTGTCGTTTGCTCAGATTTCCTATAAGTATAAAAATACCAAATAATCCTTTTCCGACTTGTACAAAACAAATGGTTTCTTAAACTCAAAACAAACAGAACTTTTATAATCACAAAGTAAGATATATATTACTTCCATAAATAGGGTTTTGTAAAACAGGCACTCTATATATTTTATTTATATAAACATTTTTAGTTATTATAAATTAAAATACTTTTTTATATAACTACATAAATTTGGGAAAAATACGAGTGAGAGATTTTGCAGGTGACCGAGGCAGAATAGGTTGCAGAAAAAGATTTTCATTGTTTTCAAATTGTCATTCACTTCCCTCAAATACACTGTGTGTATCATTCGCTGTCCATGAGTTTCGAATGAAACCGAGTTATTATTAATATGCAATCTATCAAGGAGCTGTGACACAGCAAAAGAATGTAGACATTGAGTGATTAAGAATTTATGCAGTGATTAGTATTTCGCAAAATATGTGAAGCGGTAATATGTAGAAAACTGCAGAATCTTTGCAATAAAATAATATATTTATAAAAAATAAATAACCGGTTTTAAAAGGTAAATCATCATCAAGAGCAGAATTTGATTTCATCAATTCTATACTTAGAGCATCTGATAAACGACTCTGCCATAAGAATTTCTCGCTTTCCTCCGAAAGGGATCCAACTGCGTCGTGTATGATGTCCATCTAGCAAAACCTAAAACATATGATGTTAGTGGTCTTTCTATTATCGTTATTTGAATAGTATTTGAGAAATAGATCTCAAATCGTTTAAAATTGTCAAAGTTATTGTAAAAGTTCAAAAGCATTTAAATATCAAACACGAATACCAATATGTGGCATTCCCCAAGGTTCAACCTTAGGCCCAATTTTATTATGTCATTTTACACAAAAAGACCTTCACTAAAACATATCACAAGACAATATTGTAATGTTTTCTGACTAATGCTTCTTACTACTACGAAATTCCTCTTGGACCTACGTTACTGAAATCCTCTAGCAAAAGTCTTAATGGGTGCCAAAAATCGGTTCTCTTTAAATTATTAGGTTTAATAATAAATGTAGATAAAACTTGCTTTATATCTTTAATTATCCTAAAAATAAGTTTTACGTTTAGTAAAAAGATGCTTGTTGATAATAAACAAGTTAAATCAAGTTTCTTGGACTTTAAGCTCATCTTACATCGAGCATATAGAGGGAGTCTCCTAAAAGTATCCGTTCGATGTGCTGCGTACTTGATTGACTCTCTCAAACATGTTATTACAGAGACACTTTATAGCGTTTACTTTTCCCAATGATGAGCCTATTTTAGGTACAACAAGAGTTTTAAGCTTCTAATTTGTTTGAGGTCTATACTAAAACTAAATATTTAAAATCTTATATAAGCAGATTCTTACGATATAAGCTTCATGGCGTTGTGGGACTGGTTGCCTATTGTTGGCTCCGTGTTTCGCAGGAAATAATATCAGTTTGTTTAATGCTAACAACGCTTACCAGTCGTTTCCTTTAGGCAGCAGTTGGCACTGACCAAAACACATTAATGCAATATTTTCAGAGTGATTCTATAAAAAAAAAAAAAACCATAACGTATGGGATCCTAAGGGGTAGCCTACTGCGAGCCATAGGCAGGTATAACCTAGGACCATTTAGTAGTGATTATGTAAAAGATAACTAAACATTTACTGTGGCTTAAAATACTTCACCAAAGGTTAAACTATGACCAATAAATATTATTGCGCCATGACGTTTGAATATATGTAAGTATTTTCAAAACTTTTATGCAGAAATCACATTGCCTATTAGTTTAGAAGCAACAATAATCCACAAGCTTTACTATGTCTACTTATTTAAAGTTTATTATTGTAATCAACTGCCTAAGACCATCTTTTAATGTTATGAAAACTACCATTCATTATTAAAGACCACGCTTTCAATACTTTATATTCTGTACTTTAATGACAGCAAACGTAAGAAGAAGGCTTTGTAAGCATTATGAAGGTAGTACGCAGCGTGTAATAACGCTTAATGTACTGACACAGATCAGTATTTTTAGTGGTCTACTTAAACACAAAGTAATGTTTACTTTACGAGCGGTGATCTCAGCATCTTGTTATCGATGTTTCTTCACCAAAGAAACACATTCAATACTTTTCATTCCCTACCTTAATGAACAGTTCACGTGAGAAGGCTTAGCGACCATTATGAAAGTAGTAAGCCAGCGTGTAATAACGCTTAATGTAGTGACACAGATCAGATTTTTTAGTGGTCCTACTTAAACACGTAGTAATGTATTGTTACTTTACGAGCTGCGAGATCAGCATCTTGTTATCGATGTTTCTTCATCAAAGAACACATTCAATACTTTTCATTCCCTACCTTTATGATGACAGTTCACGTGAGAAGGCTTAGCGACCATTATGAAAGTAGTAAGAGGCGTGTAATAACGCTTTAATGTACTGACACAGATCAGGATTTTTAGTGGTCTACTTAAACACAAAGTAATGTTACTTTACGAGCTGCGAGCTCAGCATCTTGTTATCAATGTTTTCTTCATCAAAGAAACACATTCAATACTTTTCATTCCCTACCTTAATGACAGTTCACGTGGAGAAGGCTGTAGCGACCATTATGAAGGTAGTAAGCAGCGTGTAATAAAACGCTTAATGTACTGACACAGATCAGAGTTTTAATGGTCTACTTAAACTCGAAGTAATGTTACTTTACGAGCAGCGAACACAGCAGCTTGTTATCATGGTTGATCAAAAAGCACGTGTATACTTTACTTTAGCTCACAATACGTCTATATAAACAAGATAGCCATACATTATGAATTTAGATCTGGCATTGACCAATTCAAGAAATGCGCATCCCAGTTCTCGCTTGTTAGTAGTGTCTACTACCAGCGCATCTGAATGAACACAAATTTACAATGACTTGCAATAGGACTTCTTTTTATTTCACAAATAAATGTTTTAAGGTAAATAATTTCCGTTCCATATTTTTTTAGATCAATTTTTATTTCTAATAAATATTTTAATAACTAAATACTTTCCAAAAATAAATGCAATTTTCCATTAATTTTAAATTTAGTTCACGAGGCCCTTGCGACATGAAAGATGTTATCGTCAGGTGATTTTACCAATAAGAATTGCTCCTTCTACAATACAACTGTATGAATTATTTACCATCCTGGTCCATTCCGGTGTTTTATTGTTGGCAATACAGTGGTAATGTTTGTTTAAATTGGCTCTAAATTATAATAACAATGCATTGAGATCTATGACTCCGCTGCAAGTTATGTTCTGGCGTTTCCTTGCTGATACATGTTGGTATAATGTATGAATTGGTTCTCAATTATAAAATCCCATTGAGATCTATGTCTCCACCGCGAGTATATATTCTAAACGTGAAATATTGTGAAAGGAAATATATTCTAAATTTTCGGTGGTATATATTATTTAGAAACGAAATGATTTTATTTAAAGTAACATTAAATATACCATGTGTTTTTCATGTTTAGTAAATATTAAGCAGTAATTGTAAAATTTAAACATGACAATAATTACGTACCAATATAGTAGCCAGTGCTTCCTATTCTATGTTCATTGTTATAGTAGAATTCAAATTCAAGTTTTTAAAATGAGTAATTTTTCCAAACCCCATTTTTATAGCCCTGTGCTTGTTAAGACATTAAACTCACAATATTATTCAGATCGAATTTAGTTTAAATTGTTTTGTTTCTACCTTTTTCATTCCTAATTTGAAAACCAAGAAGAGTAGTGATCAGATTTGATCTCACACTTAAATAACATAGAGTACAACATTTTAATAAATCTTGTTGTTTTCGGGAAATATTTCTTATGGTTGTTTCTGGACAGGGAAATATTTCTCATGGTTGTTTCTGGACAGAAGATTTAAATTTCCTTCATGTAGATACCCAAGTAGTGAAAGAAAAATACAAAGCTAATTTTTTATAGAGTGAAGGAACTCTCCATATCTAATTCATTGTACAAAAAAAAAAAAAATACAGTGGAAATAAAAGACAAAATACCCCTTTTTGAAGTATGTATCAATACTTCATTGCATGAGTTTTTACTAGCATCTTTATTATTATTCCTACAAACTTATTTATCATCGACCACCTGTCATAAAAGACTAATGGCACAGTATCAAGTATAAACCAAATTTGTGAGTAAAACTCTAGATTAAAACTACGGTAATCTCTTCTTCAGTTTTTTATAAAGTATAAATTCCAAAATTTGGCACAGTTTTGTAATCGGTAGAAGCTTGTTCTTGTGACTCTATATAGGATTTACTTATGAAGTGACGCAGTGTATTTGTGTGTGTGTTTTGTTATTAAATTTGATTATGAGATCACTATTCAGTTGAACGTGTCTTTAGAGATGCTGTATTCTTTTTGTGTTTGTTTTGTAATTGAATTTGAATTTGAGATCAGTATTCAGTTGAACGTGTCTTTAGGGATGCTGTATTCTATTTAAAATATGAAATTCAATATACAAAGCTAACAAATAAACCAAAATTTTATATGGAATGATGGAGTCTCTCCGTAATATTTAGTATTTTGTGAGTTATTTAAAATAAACACAGCGCAGTAACGAGAGCCCATGCCTAGTTTTTATAAACACCATTACGTTTCCTTTAAATATTATTTTCAGTTCGTAGATTTTTTAACCAATTTTTTAACTCATTTCGTAAGGTTTTCTGTTCAAACCAAAGCAAAAGGTGTGAACACAATCACCATCTTGAAAATATTCCAGACTCGCTCTTAATATTGTATTATACTTAACAACAGCCTATATCAGTAAGGTATTAAAATCAAAGTAAACAGTTACTGTAAACATCGTATCTTTCTCATGAGTGAATTTTACAAAGCATTCTTTGTGTAAACTTGTATGTGCGCAAAAACATACATAGTAATTTGAATTGCATTGTCTAATGAAGTATCATATACAATTTTCGAGAAGAAGTAGATTTTTAAAAATAATGGACATAAGATTCAAAAATAATAATTGCGTTGCCATTATGGTACAATATAATGGGTAACGGTAGGTTTCTGATTAAATTTAAAAAACAATATTATATTTTATTATAGTTTTAAATTCGTCTTCTTCCATTGTAATGTGGGATATATTTAAACACCTTTGTACTGTTTTCTGCAAGAACTAGTGAATGGAGAGTAATAGAAGTTTACGATACAGATGTTACGTTCATCTTTTCAGTACGTTGAAAGAATACCTCAAAATAAGACAATTGGATCATCCAAATAAGTTTTATGAAAATCTTACGTTGGGCAATACATTTTAAATTTAAATTATACAGGTCATTTATTTGAAGCGGTGAGATTAAAAAGGAAAACATTCCAGTAACCCTAATTTTACAGGAAACAATAAAAACTCCATAACAACCTTAGCTTAGCATTAAGAGTAAAAATGAACAATTACAAATTTGTTTTATTACATTTAAGGTAATATTTTTGTGTAAATACTTTTTTAAATGTAACCAATAGTTTTATCCTGAGAGACAAATAAAACTGATGGAATATTTTCCTTTTTTTATCTCAACACAGGAAGAAGGTGGAAAAACTATTAAAACCCTCAGCTTTTATCAAATCAAATAGTTTTTTAATTGTCTCAAAATATGAAATTGCAAATAATTACTTAGAAACAAAGGAGTTACAATGTAAAATATTGCTTTAGCTTGGATTTTCAGTAGGTATTTTTAGTCATCACCGTCTTCTTGGTTATCAGTAGTTTGAAGGCCACTCCAATATGTTCTCGATAAAAAAGTCTATATTGATCTGGCACATAATGTAATTATTTTAGATACATCATTAAGTTTAGCTACCTTAATTGGAACTTTTCCATTATAGGCTCTTTCACTTGGAAGGATTAACTTTCACCACCTTTGTAAAGTTTGAATAATACTATCACTGGTTCAATCCATCAATGAATCGACGTGCAGTCACGTATCCCCTTTTTGCTGCAGAAAAAGTAAGATGGCTGTATGTACTGACTTTGAAAGGTTCCTTAGTTCTTTATTACACTTTGACAGTTTTTTTGAAATATTCAGGGCCACCACTGGTTTAAAATCAAGTACGTCATGATTTTTAACACTTTTTACTATAACTTTAGGCTCCAGTTTTTTTTGCACTTTGTATCATTTTGTTGTATTGCTCAGGGGAATAAACTCTGTCATGGCGACGAATTACCCTCTTGATGACCCCAAAATCCCGGTCACTAGGTAAAAAACTGTGCCCTCTAGTTGGGAAAAAAAACTTGAATTTCATGAAACCGCTTCATAAGAGTTAATGATAAAAAATACCTAACCATTGTTTGGTTACGATTTTGCCCTGGGCATGCATCACTAAAAACATAAAGAGTTTTTACTTGTTCATTAACACTGTTTTTGATGTAGTCATTCAATAAAGGAAACACAACATCGTTAGCACCTTTTTTTTTTGGCAACTCCTTCAATGGTATGTATACATTGTAGCCTTGTCATCACTTAAGCTGTGGGACACAAAACACATAATGCCATAATTTTCGGAGATAAAACATCTCCTGCACAGGCATGCAAGGTAAAGGGAGGTTTTTGCATAAAATCAAAACACACTGCATGAACATCATCCCTATTTTTGCAAATTTCAGTGATCTCTTCAATCTTTTTGTAAAATTTTACATGCTCTCCTTTTTATATGGATCATTAACTCCACATGCAGATGTTTTTCTTTGCACTATCAGTCAGATTTGTAGATTTAATTTTAGTATTAAGATTTTTCGCATGTAGAAACACACATCAACTTGTGGCCTACCGAATCGTATCCATATTTTTTCTTTGTAGTAATTAAGGAAGTATTCATAATTTAATTGTTTTGCTAAGATCAGATGTTTTTTCAATGAACATATCATGCATAATTTTTGCATGTAAGGCCAGCCTCTAGGTAAGTTACTTCGATGGATGAGTAATGAGAGGTTTTTTTTTATGGATATGATTCGATATGCTCATTCAACTTAATTAAAAAAAAACTTCAATTTGGAATTTTTTGAATGATTACCATGTCCTACCTCTCATAATCCATAGGCTGCTCTCCTTTGGTTAAAATAGATGTCAAACGAAAAACAACCTTGCTAGTTACTGCATGTAAGCTTAAGTAAGCCTTACGGCACACTTCAATCTTTTAACCATCAACTACGGTGTTATATTTAAAAGATGAGGAAAGCTGTTTTGAATGTGGACTAATAGATCTGTGCCTTTGAACATCACACAGCGGTCAATCAAACCTATCAAATAAGTGTCCCGTTTCATTCCTTAGGCCTACCACTGTAAACCGTACTAACTATTTTAAGTTTTTGTTCGCTCCTCAGTAAAATTAGAGTACATTTGTTCCCTACAGTCACATTCAGGACCTGTAGTCTTTTGTTCAACTAATACTCCAGAAGTTGTTACAAACTCTTCTCCTTTCAGCCTAGAAACTTTCATTTTACTTACAGCATTTCCTACGCCTCTCCTTTTCTTAGCAGGGCTTTCTTCATTTCTGATGCTTCAGACATAGTTTTTGATCATCCAAAAATGATTAGAACTCACTTAACTTACAGGGGTAATAGCACAATTACTGAAAATAAATAGTGTTAAATACCCTCATAACCTTACAACTTTAACTACTTACAGGTTAGTGTATTAGCAATAATAAACCAATATTACACACAATGCACTCTACTGGCCAAAACAACGAACTACTCCTCACTGAGGTTAAAAAGGAAAACATTCCTGGAATGTTTTCTTTCTTAATCTCAGTCTAGAATCAAATGGGTATGCCATGGCTACTAAATATAAAGAATTTTTTTCTTTATTTATCTCATTAGAAGCAATTAGGTCTGAAAAACAAAATGGCTATTTCCATCAACTCAATTTGTCAAAAAACTGGAATGTTTTTCCTTTTTAAATTCTCAACCGCTTCATTTTGTGTGCTAATCAGAACGAAAGTCTGTACACTGAATTGATTCACGCATCTTTCTAATTGCACACTGGACTATTATGTACATATATACAATGTTCTCCTCATAATAGCAATTAGAATTGGGGAACATTTTAACCACAGATTTGTTTTAAGATTTAACTGATTGTATCCACATAAAATGTTATTTAAAGTGTTCTATTAAAAAAAACACTAGCGCTCTACGTGTATACGAGAAAGAAAGTACTAAAGAGAATTTACTATAAAAAAGAAATTATTACATTGTAACTTGTTTAGAAGTAAATTTAAAAAACCACTCTTTATACGAGTACAGAGTTATATTAAGCAGATTGTTTACGTGTCACCAGGGAAGGAAGGGACTCCCTCTTTCCGCCTGCCTCTGTCCGTTCCTGAGATGACTGCTAATGTATTTCTGGCCTAGACTCTTCTCGTGTCGTTTCGATGCCAACCTTTTTAAAAAGTTCCCGTGTTTCCGAGCAAAAAAACTGCAATCTTTGATAGAGATCTATGCAATCGCATCGTAATGTTTTTACTAAGATTAAAGACCAGAACGAGCCTGTAGAAACAGTTGCAGTATTGGTTGATATTTATCTCATGGAAAGTAACGATCCTTGAGAAAAATTGTATTGACATAAATGAAACTATTTCTAAACTTGAAACTGACCTATAATAACTTAGGGGAATAACTAAAAATGTTGGTAAAGTACTTGTTGCTAAAGTAGCATATGTTCGGAATGCAGTTTTGAAAATACTGAGGGTGAGCTACCATTGAATTGCACTACATTATTCACCAACATGCCTTGACATGTTCATGATTTATCTGGTTAAGCATATAGACGAGCTTTCAGATGATCACTGGTTTTGGAAGCTTATATTTGCAGTAGGCTTACCTCTGATCTCGGTATTGAACTTAAAACTTCAAAAAAGAAAATAATTTTAAAGCGTTTGTTTCAACATATACAGTTTTTTACACTAAAACTTATTCTCTTTTAATATAGTTGGAAAAAGGCAATTTGGGTCCATTTTTAAATTTGCAAGAAGTTAGCAAGTGAAATCCTGTAAAGGGTTATGCAGTTGATAACCGCTATATCTAAGGAATGCTTACGAAACTTAAGAGATGAACAGACTCACTTTGCTGTATCAAGTGATGCATGAAATAAAATCCTAAAAGTTACGTTAAAAGTTGCAATGATCACGCACCTGCAGAACTTCAACTGATTGAACTTGCTGCCAGATGGAAAATTTGGAAGAGTACAAGGGTTGCTGCAAGGATGCAGATATTATATTTCACAGGCATAATTTAAAATACATTTCATAGGCCAGTTTTATTAGTTTATTTCATTGATCGATAATTTATTAATACCCCATTAGCAAATTGTTAGGATACATAACCTAACTTTTACATTTTTCGTTGTAGTGTTTTGAGTGATTAAGGGGACAAAACGTTTTGCAAATAGTAGGTTTCATATTTCGTATCAACATCACCAAGTTCTAAAATATAACTTTTGTTAAATCCAATTATAAAGCGGACCTTTTTCGATGAACATCCAAAATTATACGGGGTTTTGAAAGTTTTTGAAACAAGATAGATTGACATTGTTGGCCCAAAGTACCTGTACAAATCTCTACATTGGCTCAGTTACGGTGAAACTTTCAATTCTTCCTAGTAAGTAAATCCATCTAAATACATTGTCTTCCTATAATATAAATGTAAAAGTACTTAACACGCTTGCCTACCAGAGACGCCTGCGGTTTACGAGTTCAGTGGAGCATTACTAGAATATAAGAATAATCAGGTATAAGATGTAACGCACAGCCAGGTCAGTTGTGAAAAAGTAAGATCAATCGCTAAATTCTCCAGATTACAAATAAGCTTGTTAAAATAAAAAGAAAATACAAGATAGACAACGTTGAAGAAACTCGTCCACAATTCGACGACACTCGTGGTTTTACGTGTATTGAAGACTACTATGGAGCGTCGTATATATCCATTAAGTGGCAGCCACCGGAAGTAATAACGGATATTGACGGCCCACATCCGGTGGGACACTCAATTGTCCAATGAAAGTAGAGTTATAGTAATGCAACTTTAATTTATTTTGATGAACGTTATCAGGTATGTTATATTTCATACTTTTGTCTCAGTCGGTGGTGTATACTTTGTAACAAAAAGAGTTATGGTTAATAAAAAAAATACTTTTCGTAGACTAAATAGTTTTAATATACTTTAAAATAAAGTCCCAATTTGAACAAAACCCTTTAATTGATTGATTTTCGTTTTATGAAGAATTTTAATGTGAGATGATAGCATTTAAATTATTAAGTCTTATTTTATGCTACGTGAGCTTATAATATTTGTTCCTGACAAAAGAAACTATAGTTTTTTAATTGTTTTCATCATACAGTGACTTAATACAAAAAAATGTAGGCTTTAATTACATCATAGGAAACCAATTTTTAATGAGCTGCATAATGAAATATGTTCAATTTCTGTTGAAAACGCCTTTTATGAATATTTTTAACTTTTGTATTTAGATATAACCTTTACATAATACGACAATATTTCTTATGTACCTTTCATATAAAGGATTATTATACGTAATATTTGGAATAAAACAGCGGGTTTTAATTTGTTTCTGTTAAAATTCACTTATGAACCTGAAAGTTTTATTAAATGTATGGCAATGTAACAAGCGAAAGGTACTGAGCGTTTTACTGCAGTCATTATATCGGGGGGAATAGCGAGTGTGTGTGGCAATAATATGTAAAGCAACTGAAACAATCGTAAAGATACACTAAGCGCTTTAGTAATTTAGAGAGATAAAAATGCTTTCAAGAGTTTACTAAAGCGTAAGTATAAAAGAGAAATATGTTTTTTCACTAAGCATTTGGTACTTACTTATTCACGAAGAGTTCTATGACAAAGGTACAATAAATTAAAATAATTTGTTTAAAGTGTTGTGGTAACGAAATGTGGTAATGCAACAAACTTGGTTTAAAATAATAACGCAAAAGCCTTATTGTTTTTCAACCTCAAAGGACACAAAACGTATCGGGATTGATAAAGCTCGGATAGGATTAAAAACCAATATGTTATTGAGTGACAATCCAGATTGGCTATCAGCACGTTTATCTGTGTGGGAGTGTCTGGTTACCGGTTAACTCGTAGTGCAAACTTCATCTTACCCGCTCTCATAATACCATAAGATAGGCGCCCTATTTGTAAATATTTATACCGTAGGCCCACCTATAACATTTGTAATGCAATTATGAAATTATACGTACATGTTTAGTTGTTGTGTGTTAATCATAAAATAATTTTGGGGTAGGCTTTTAATGTAAATATGGAAATATAATATTTGTCGCCTTTGGCATCACAAGCAACATAATTTAAAATGGTAAGAAATGCCTAAGGTTGGATATTGTACGATAGTATTACTTTCAGAACTACTTTCAAATCGTAGTATGTAAGAGCCGGAGCTCAGAAGTTGGGTAACAAAAACCATTTCTTTATGAACACTGGATAAAAATTGGCTTTAGCCGAGTGTTGGTCGCCTTACATGTACTTTTTTTCGAAACATTAAAGATAAATAACACAAGGTATTGAAGTCAGAAAGTAAACGTTCTCTTACTAAGCTTAAAAAAGAAGTATATTCAAAACAGTAAATTACTAGTGTGTGGTACCCCAAAAGAACCAAACTGTGCCCCGACAGTTACAGGTTTGGAAAAAACGTGATCTCAGATAGTGCCCGACAGTTACAGGTAATTTTTGTTTGGAAACACGAGATCCCAGATAGTGCCCGATAGTTACAGGTAATTGTTTGTTTGGAAAAAGACGAGATCCCAGATAGTGCCCGATAGTTACAGGTAATTATTTGTTTAAAAAGACGAGATCCCAGATAGTACCCGACTGTTACAGATAAGTGTTTTGTTTGGAAACACGAGATCCCAGACAGTAACCCAACTGTTACAGATAAGTGTTTGTTTGGAAACACGAGATCCCAGATAGTACCCGACTGTTACAGATAATAGTTTTTTTGAAAAAAGACGAGTTCTCAGATTGTACCCGACAGTTGCAGATAAGTGTTTGTTTTCGGAACACGAGATCCCAGATTGTACCCGATTGTTACAGATAAGTGTTTGTTTGAAAAAAAGACGAGATCCCAGATTGTTACCGAACAGTTGCAGATAAGTGTTTGTTTGGAAACACGAGATCCAGATAGTATCCGACTGTTACAGATAATAGTTTTTTTTGAAAAAAAGAAAGACGAGTTCTCAGATTGTTACCCGACAGTTTGCAGATAAGTGTTTGTTTCGGAACACGAGATCCCAGATTGTTACCGACAGTTGGCAGATAAGTGTTTGTTTGGAAACACGAGATCCCAGATGTACCGACTGTACAGATAAGTGTTTGTTTGAAAAAAAAAGACGAGATCCCAGATTGTTACCGACAGTTGCAGATAAGTGTTTGTTTGGAAACACGAGATTCCCAGATAGTACCCGACTGTTACAGATAATAGTTTTTTTTGAAAAAAAAGACGAGTTCTCAGATTGTACCCGACAGTTGCAGATAAGTGTTTGTTTCGGAACACGAGATCCCAGATGTACCCGATTGTTACAGATAAGTGTTTGTTTGAAAAAAAGACGAGATCCCAGATTGTTACCGACAGTTGCAGATAAGTGTTTGTTTGGAAACACGAGATCCCAGATAGAATCCGACTGTTACAGATAATAGTTTTTTTGAAAAAAGACGAGTTCTCAGATTGTACCGACAGTTGCAGATAAGTGTTTGTTTGGAAACACGAGATCTCAGATAGTGCCCAACCGTTACAGGTAGTTATTTGTTTGGAAAAAGACGAGATCTCAGATAGTGCCCGACAGTTTGCAGATAATTGTTTGTTTGGAACCACAAGGTACAAGATGGCTTCTAACATTGCATACCACTGCTTGTTTGTAACTATGAGGTGCAGGGAATAGTTTATTTATTATATATTGTCCACATACTACGTTAAAGTACGTTTAAAAAGGATTGGTTATATATCACATGTTAGGATGCACATAACTCAGCGTCGTAACCTGTATACTTACCAAGTTTTGCGTAGCAGTAACACAAGTAATCGCGTAACTGCTGTAATTTCCAAGTTATTCCAATCAAACTTAGTACGGAAATAGCTTTTACCCATATCTCAGATCACTAGCCAGTCGCAACCAAATAAATATCTCAATTTCTCCCGCACCGGTTGTTAGCATTCGTGAGAAGTTACTCAAGAATCACAAGAGGATTAAACATTTCTTGTATTTTTACCTTCAGTACTGAGCTAAGCAATAGTTATAATTTAGATATTAATCATGGTAGTGTGTAAGGGTTAAACATATCTTGTATTTTACTTCAGTACCGAGCTAAGCAATAGTTATAAATTTAGGTATTAGACATGGTAGTGTGTAAGAGTTAAACATTTCTTGTATTTTACTTCAGTACCGAGCTAAGCAATAGTTATAATTTAGGTATTAGACATGGTAGTGTGTAAGAGTTAAACATTTCTTGTATTTTACTTCATTACCGAGCTAAGCAATAGTTATAATTTAGGTATTAGTCATGGTAGTGTGTAAGGGTTAAACATATCTTGTATTTTACTTCAGTACCGAGCTAAGCAATAGTTATACTAATTTAGGTATTAGACGTGGTAGTCTGTAAGGGTTAATTAGGCTTTTAGATCAACATACGAATAATAATAATATACTTTATTGCGTGAAACAATTTCAATATTGCATCCCAGCGCCCCTTAACAGA
Source organism: Homalodisca vitripennis (assembly GCF_021130785.1). NCBI lineage: Eukaryota > Metazoa > Arthropoda > Insecta > Hemiptera > Cicadellidae > Homalodisca > Homalodisca vitripennis. The sequence goes on along the minus strand of NW_025785019.1, from coordinate 7,439 downwards.
CACTCATCGATTCGAGTAAACCGCCTTTGGCAATATAAAATGTTTTTAGTCGAGTTTTAAATTTCTTGTTTTCATTGAGTTGTTTGATACCCTCAGGGAGCTTATTGATTAATCCAACTCCAACTTGTGATGGTAAAGTGTTCGAATGCTGTTGTTCTGTGCTGTTCGACTCGATAGTTATTCCTTCTCTAGTCTCGTATTGGTGGACATCCCTGCCCCGTACCAACTCGCATTTAGTCGGCAGTACAGGACCAACCTTGAGAATATAGAGACAGGGCAAGGTCAGCAATCCACACTCCCTAAAAGGCATCTTTTCACGACTCTCTAGAGTTCAGTTTTGAAAGAATTCTGAAGGCTTTCTTTTGAGCCTGTCATATCTGTATTTGGAACAGTTTCCCCACAATCTCAAGCCGATGTCAAATGTGGATGCATCAGGTCAAAATAAACCATTGTAATACATCCGCTGAAAAAATAATTGTAGGATTTTTGCAGGATATAAATTCCCGAAAGCAACCTTAGATCAAACGTTTTCAATGTGGTCGTTCCATGTCAGCCCCGATCAAGGTACATTCCAAGGAACTTAATTGATTGTGCTTATTCCAGAAGGACTTCATCTACCGTCACCGCGAATCAAAGTCCTTGCTCTTGTTGTTGCCGAAGGCAAAATTTATGACGTTTGATTTTAAACTGTTTCTTTCCAAATTGATTCTGGAGAAATGTTTGATGCATGAATTCAATTTAATAAATAACTTCACTTCAATTTTGTTTCTTTATTTTTATCAGATGCAGAGAATCGTATTGTCAACATATTGAATCGTTTATCTATTCTTGATTGATGGGTTCAATCGGTTGAACGTATCTTAAAGAAAAATGACTGGCCCTCATATTGATCCCTGTGGAACAACCGCAAGGCTTTTTACTTTACATTACAAGGCATTCGCAATCTGCACGCATTGATCTCTATTTATCAAATAAAACGAGATCCAATCGTGTGGCAGACCTCGAATACCACTTGTCCACAGCTGGTGCAGCAGTGTCTCTTGACGCACACAATCAAAAGCTTTAGAAAGTTCGAAAAAATATACTGAGCACGTCTCTTGACCCTCTAAAATCATTAAGAATGAGATCGTTACGGCATCGATTGTCGACTTGTTTTTTCCTGAACCTGGGGACAGAGAACTTCGTAATGGTCAAGAAATTGTTTTAGTATTGTTGCAAAAAATTTGTACTGTAGTTTAACTTCATTTATTGTAGCTAGGAAGTTACTTTACAACAGTTTGTGACGAACGTACACTGAATTTGGAATGACTGGGCCCTAATTAATTAAAATGAGGTCGTGGAACGTTTGATTGAAAGGTAGGCCACGATATTAATACCAAAACCACCGTGCCGGTTCGTCGAGGGAGCGGGCAGCCAGCTTTGATTTTCAACTCCGACCACTGAAACTCATACAACGTCCCTCGCCCTACGGAAGCCTGAAGAGAAGAGAGCGAGAAAACCTAATTCCAGAAAACTAGAAGCCTGAACACTAGAACAAACCATAACAGGCAGAAATCCAAAGAAACATCTAGAAGAAGAGATTAACCATCTGGAAAAGCAGACGACTCGACCAGCTGTAGAGAAACTGCTGCCGGCCCGTCCACCGGCCAACAAAAATAAATTGGCAAACGCCACAAGTTTAACTACATGTATCATAGATAGACAGTCGTTTTACAGTAGTTCAACGCAAAAAGCAAACTAGAAGTCTATATTTTTATGAATAATTACGTAATAAGAGGTGTTCAATACTTGAACAAATATCAAAATTAAGAATGTAATCCTGAACGTAGACTTTTATCAACAAAGGTTTGTAGTGCTTTTATCATCACCATATATTTTATGACTTTTGTTTGTTTATAGTGCGTTGTCCGCTATAAAGTTACTATGACAATGGTATAACTACCGGACTATCTGTCAGGAAATCAAAATTATGAAGTTGTAGGCTACTGTTTCTGATTATCTTTATATATGTATTTATTATAATGTAATGTTAATTCGTTGAAACTGTAATCTATGAGCATTGTACAAATTAACCTTAAAAATAATAATGCACTATTATTTTGCTATTTTACAATAACAGACATTGTTTAAATATTGCTAATCTCTGTACCCATTGTTCCGGAAGCAGTATGTTTTATTTGATTTAAGAAAAGCGTGGGCGTATAGGATTTATAATCGTAAGAAATAAACTTTTCGTACATTTTGTGAAAAAATGTATAGCTTTCCGTTTGAGGATATTCAATAAATGTAAGAAATATAATATATCAATGTCAAATGCATTATTGAAGTAAAGTACGGGCGGAACCAACTACAAGGGATGTGGAAGGTCAGGTGGAACTGGTGCGGTAAATGTTTGGACCGACTCTGATATCGATCATCCCGCAGCTGACGAAGTATACGATTTTTGTGGATTCAATATCCTAACTCTATATTGGTTCGTTATCTGGTAAAACTCCCTGTTGTTCTCTTTGTTAGCTGTATAAAGTACAGAACCTTCCTCATATATTTAGGTAGATGAGTCATTTCAGTACATAACTCACATCCACCATATGAATGTGTTATTAATACTTTAAACTCTCATTCATACCGCTGTTTACAAAATAAGTAATTTATTTTGTATGAAAAGTAACTTAACAAGTCATTTGCTTTTTAAAATTATCGTGTAAACAATTAATACAATATAAAATATTTGAAAATAAAGGAAATGTTAAAAAATATATTTGTATTAATTCCAATAATGTAATTCAACGGTTTAAATATCTTTTTAATGTGTAGTAGTCCAATAAATAACATCCTAGGTACACCTTTATATTGATATATGTTAAACGTAAGAAGCTCCTATTTTTATACTGAATTTTATTACAAATAATCACACAAAGACTCAGTGGCATATCATTATTATGTCATATTATTTAATCATAAATATAGAATTTAAATCAACATCACGTTAGGCTATGTTTCAAAACATTTAGTTTCAATCATAAACAAAGGTAGATAAAATCCTCCCTAGTCAAAAACCATGCATGCTCTAATTTTGTAATTGCAAAAAAATCTAAAAGCAATGGCAGATAATATTTTAGGTTAAAAATGTAAATCACACGGTAGTCACAAGGTACATACATTATAACAGCCCATATGTACATTTTGAGGCGTATAACTACTATTATTAAGTAGTAGTAAAATTACTAATGATAACAATCACTTTTATACAACGGTATATCTTTACAATAAATGGTAGCCCAGTAATAAATTAAAAAAAAAAACATTTAGTAATCATAGTGCAACAATATAGATCAACGTCCTTGTACAGTACGTAATATATACGTAAATTAAAACTTCCATGGTATCTCTTGTCATAACAGAGATTAGCAGGAAGCAGGAGTGTAACTTACTCAGCTTGAAACTTTACAAAAGACTCCCTCCAAATCTCAAAATTCAAAACTCTTTAACCCAGTTTGAAGTTTCTCTAAGAAACTAGCTTCCGAGCCGGGCTTATTACTCTGTTGTTTTGTATGAGTACCTTAACAAAAACATAACGTATCTAAAGGAAAAGTTATATAACATTGTGTAAACCTATGTGACTATTTAATCTATTGCTAGAATTGGCAACACTTATTTTATTTCACTTAATTATACATTTTTAGAAAAGTTGTATTATTTGCCTAATTTACTTAAGCCAAGCTCTAAAAATGTAATCAAAATAAGATGAAATGAATCATCCTAATCGCGGATCGTAAATCAACAGTGTACAGTGCAGTAGTTTGCTAGTTATATATTATGAAAATGATCGCGACATCTCTTATACCCGTTACATTACGACCAGGGACCAGAGAAAAAACTAACTTCAAGTGGTCACTAGCATTTCGTATACGAATATGATCACGATCCATTGTAATCGTAATTAATTATCCAGACTTTAGATTGTACACCGATAGTTTACAGAAGTTACTTGCTACTAAAAGATAAAGGTCAGTATATATCTTGTCGTAATCTTGAACATCACGACCAGAGACCAGAGACAAACTAACTTCAAGTGGCCAGCTAGCATGTCGTATATACGAATATGATCAAGATCCATTGTATCGTACCGTAATTATCCCCAGACTTCAGATTGTACACCGACAGTTTTTACAGAAGTTCCTAACTACATAGAACGATAAAGGTCGTATATATCTTGGTCGTAATCTTGAACATCACGACCAGAGACCAGAGACAAACTAACTTCCAGTGGCCAGCAGCATGTCGTATACGAATATGATCAAGATCTCCCGTATCGTAACCGTTAATTATTCCCGACTTCGGATTGTACACCGATATTTTCCAGCAGTTCCTAGCTACATAGAGGCGATAATGATCGCGATATCTCTTGTCGTAATCGTGAACATCCTGACCAGAGACTGGTCCAGGACCAGAGACAAACTATTTTTAAGTGGTCACCAGCATATCGTATGCGAATATGATCACGATGCCTCGTTTCTTAATCGTAATTATCCAGACTTCTGGTTGTACATCGATAATGTACAGTAGTTGCTAGTTACACAGAATGATAATGGTCGCGATAGTCTTTTGGCGTAATTGTTAACATCCCAATCTGTGACCAGAGACTGACTAAATTTCAGTGGTCCATAGCATATCGTATACGAATATATCACGCGAAACCTCGTGTCATATCGCCTGTGGATATTGTTGCGACATCTACTGGTTCAGATTTCAGTGACAATTTAGTGAGGCACCTCATTTTATGTTTGCCTGTCCACTCAACTCTCTTCCTTGCTTATTTAATATTCATATACCAATAAATCTTCAAACCCAGCAGTAAAAAAGATTTTAACAACAAATATCATCAATATAATACAACAATATCGCCACTACGACCATTTCACACAAAAACCCCTCACAAACAACTCCTTACTTCGCTCTCGACACCATGCGATGTTCCTTGTCCAGTTTTTCTAGTCAACTATACTCTTGCTTTAGGTGTTCACTACTATAATTATTAAGTCTATATCAAGAGAATCATTCAATTTAAGATTATGAAACGACTTCATTACATTTGGGAATCTGTGTTTCTTACGCTTTATCGTGTTTCGTTATAGTTAATATCATTGTGAAACGACTTGATTACATTTGGGAATCCATGATTCTTTCGCTTTATCGTGTTTCGTTATAGTTAATATCATTGTGAAACGACTTCATTACATTTGGGAATCCATGGTTTCTTTCGCTTTATCGTGTTTCGTTATAGTTAATATCATTGTGAAACGACTTCATTACATTTGGGAATCTGTGTTTCTTACGCTTTATCGTGTTTCGTTATAGTTAATATCATTGTGAAACGACTTGATTACATTTGGGAATTCCATGTTTCTTTCGCTTTATCGTGTTTCGTTATAGTAAATATCATTGTGGAAACGACTTCATTACATTTGGGAATCCATGATTCTTTCGCTTTAATCGTGTTTCGTTATAGTTAATATCATTGTGAAACGACTTCATTACATTTGGGAACTCTGTGCATCTTTCGCTTTAATCGTGTTTCTGTTATAGTAAATATCATTGTGAAACGAATTCATTACATTTGGGAATCCATGATTCTTTTCGCTTTATCGTGTTTCGTTATAGTTAATATCATTGTGAAACGACTTCATTACATTTGGGAATCCATGGTTCTTTCACTTTATCGTGTTTCGATATATTTAATTACCATTGTCAAATGACTTCATTACATTTGGGAATCTGTGGTTCTTTCGCTTTTATCGTGTTTTGTTATAATTAATATCTTTTTTGGGGACTTTGTTGTCTCTTTAAAAGATCTACTACTTTAATATTTTTTTGCGAATGATGATTTGACAGAGATGATTTATTCAGAGTAAGTTCAGGTTTATTAAATTATGTTTTATTTAATTTCTGGCTCTATCAGCAATACAATAAAGATTGATCAGGAAACTGAATTTAATTGTTTAGAGAATACCATTATAATATGCGTATGTTTGGGAGGTTTAATAGGAAGTAAAATAAATTAATACCCAAATTGACTTATCGAAACAAAATATTTTAAATGAAAAAGGCAAAGTATTAAAAATTTAAGCGTGGGTTTGATGTATTAATCCCCATTAATAACCAAAGTTCAGTTTATTCGTGGAAACTGTTGCTAACTCCGCATCGATTTTAACGCTCATCACAGAACTCCCGATCTCTTGCTTCAACATTTGGTGTTTAAAGCCAGTCAAAACATTAATGTTTCAACTTTACATTATAAGGGTTTTAATTAATTATTTTAGCAAACAACTTAAAAATGTATTTTGATTAATAACCTGCCATTATTGTTTTTGTATTTAGCATATACAACAAGGTGAAATACCATTCGGACCCATAGGAGGTTAACCAAAATGTCACAAAAAAGTCGTAGAATAAACAATATTTTTATTCAAACTGGGTAAATTCATTTCAAATTTTAAAATGTGAGTTTAGTAACTGCTGAAATGTTACTTTGATTAGATTCTTAGACCTTCTTTAGGTATTTTCGCATCTTTTATACTATGTTTTATGGGTATATAGAGAAGATAGAGTTCGATTATGGTGCAGGTCCTTCCAAGAAATTTGGCTGAGCGGTAGCAAATGCTATACATGAGGGAGATAACTCCAGAATGGATTGAGCTACAAATTTGAAATTTTGTACATTTTGATGAGGCATCAAAAAGGGGTGCTGGTAAAATTGCTCTTATTTCTGTCTATTTTCTTGTGTTTTGTGTTATCCACTGGATATGTTAAGAAAGAATTGGACTATGGACTTGAAATTTTGAATGTAACTTAATTTATAATAAGCAATGCCATATATGATAACGTAAATGTTTTTGGGTTTTGGCTAAGTAATTGAGTAGCCTAACTGTCCAAAGGATATCCAAAGAGTGGTTTCATCTGTAGAATTTTAATGTTGATTTCTACGATACCAAAACGAACATTGATGATGGTGCAATAGTAGTCAGTAAAAATGTAGCTTCTGGGACAGTGACCTTTGACCCCTGTTATCTCTCGTGCGGGGGGTCCATTATTCATGTGATAACCTTTGTGACATTTCCGCATATTTTAAGATAAGCACGTGGCCAGATAACCTTGACTACCCAATTAAAAAGCAATTGACCTCAATTAAAATAACAATTAAGATAAGCCCGCGAGGTCGCTACTATTGTTTTACGTTTGCGTTTATCGGCACGCGCCGGTTCGTTATCGCAATTCTTCACCTCTAGGTCATGGACCTGATTTCACTGTCAGGCGTCTGCCAACCAGTCCATTCAGACCGATAATGAGGTTTTTTTGTGCTCTTTTTTAAAACACTATGTGATGAATAATATAATGCAAACGGTTATCCAAAAAAAAAAAAAAAACAATTCTTCTAACTA
>NW_025785018.1:0-19289 GCF_021130785.1 Homalodisca vitripennis | reverse complement strand
AAAAAGGGGAAGGGTTTTGTTTAATCAGATTGTTGTTACAATGTTGGATGAGAAGTGGGTACATTATCTACAACCCCATAAGTCAAAAATGGTTAAGATAAGGGAGTGGGGAGGTGAGAAGGAAGAAGTTTCCTCTTCGAAAAGCCAAAAAATTGTCCTCTCCGCTGGGAAAAGTCCTTCCTTGGAAAAACATTTTTTGGAATTCTAGGGGAATGTTACTGGTAGATTTATCTACATGATGCTAACGTTTTCCAGGTGAATTTGGCTTACTTATACTCGTTAGTTATAATGGAGCGTGCTGAAACCCGCCTGTCGAAAGCAAAATTGACGAGACATGCCCATTCAGAAGATGTTATTCACCTCCATGAACAAATGCCAGGCTTCCAAACCGCGCAGTATTGTAAACTGGTGATAAGAATTGGAAAGAAATGAGCTGTTAAAGCCCTTATAGCACATTCCTTATAGCCCCAGGAATATTTTTATTTGTTTTGCGCGTATGAAAGGAATCACTGGGAGAGAAAGATTTGAGAGCAATGAAAGAAAGTTGAGAAGCACGTGCGCAATTTGGTTAACAACTCCGCCCTCAATATTTAACCTTTCTGATGGACCAGGGTATACTGAAAACTTCCCAAAATTGATGGAGAAATTATTTAGAATTACTCAGGTAGATTACTTTGACGATTGTTACATGTGGAAATGAGAAAGTGGGTACATTACTACAATACCCTGTACAAAAATGGTAAGTCAAGGAGTGGAGTGTGGAAAGGAAAAAGTTTTCCCTCTTCGAAAGCAAAAAATTGCCTCTCTCCCGCTGGAAAAGGTCCTTTCCTAACAACTATTTTTTGGATTCTAGGGAATGTTACTCTGGTAGATTTTCATGTGTAACCTCATTCACGGTATACATAATTCTAAAGGTACTTCTAGAAGTGCTTGGAAACACGAAAATTTGACACCCGGAATCTTTTTTTATTTTAAACCCCCTCAAAATAAGTCTAAAACACGTTTTATAATAATTGACGAATGGATAGGAAAATAGGGATGGTAGTAAGGGATAGAGCCACCACGAGATCTGTACGGTACTTAAGAGAGCAAAATAGGCAGGCTATGAAAAGTAAAAGCTTTATATTATTAAACCTGTTTTTTGATTCTTTTTTATTTCTTGGTGGCTATTCTATGCTACGTTATTAAATATCGCGATTGCTCATTTTATTTTACCTAAAATGATTTAGTTGGAATAGGTCGGTGTCAGCAACAATAGGTTGGCAGATATGGACATAGTTAACATCGTCTTTGTTTAAATTTTCTCACGTTCTTACTGGTTTCATATTGAATCTTTTCTTAGTTGACAGTTATCCTCCTGTCTCCCTATTCATATAAGATTTTCCGAAACATCGCCTTAGTATAAATTTTCTCACATTTTTACTGGTTTTTAGATTAAATCTCTATTTTTAATTGACAGTTAACCTCCTGGTCTATCTATTAATATACGGAATTTTCCATTTCTTTTCTTTGCTTTTTACAAACACTAAAGTTCCTCTTATTTTTTGAATTATAATTTAAAGTGTATTTCAAAGCAGCAATGTCTGTAAAGTACGTAACAAAGCAAGATAGGCCGGCTCTGTCAGGAATAGCTTTATATTTCACCTTTTTTTATTTGTTTTATTTATTGGTGGTTATTCTACGCTAAGTTGATAGGTTTCACGATTACTTTTATTATACCTTGAACGGTTCAGTTGCAATAGTTGGGTGACCAGCAACATTAGTTGATAGGGGAAAGAGTGAACATCGTCTTTTGTTCAGATTTTCTCGCTTTCTTATTGGTTTCAGATTGTATCTCTTTTCACTTGACAGTAACGTCGCCAGTTCGGGCATCTCTGCCGGTTGGCTCAACAGCCCATAGCATGTTTCGGCTTCCGCTCGATCTCGGCGACAGAACTGGCGTGTGGTACATAGCCAACGGGTCCCAGCGCGCAGAACTGATTAGAGCCCGATGGCCCATCGCTACATCTTCGAAATCCTCTACCGCTCGCTTCGAGATCTCATGAACCGCGATGAGCCATTCGGTGGCAAGATCTTTATATGCTCTGGAGGCTTCCGGCAGTTCGCGCCTGTCGTTGTAAAAGCGCGGACGGCAGCTGCCATTGCGTGCGTTTCTCTTCGGGCCTCGCGTCTGTTCCGCATTTTCTCTGACCACACCACACAGTACAAGCAATTCCGTTGAGTACTCCGACTTTCTTCTTGCAGTAGGCAACGGCACTGTTCCGACCACAAACTCTCGGGGAGGGTAAAGAGAGTGGCGCTCTTATTCCTCTGACCGGAGTAAATTTCCTGACTTCTTTACAAGACCTAATCTCCAAAGTCTTCCCTGTCGAAGTCCTCCAGGATCCCGATCAGTGTGCTCGTCGCGCAATCCTCTCTACCATGAATGTGAACGTCAAGGAAATCAACGACATCATCCTGGACTCCGTTGATAGTCGCCTTCATTAGTTGAGAAGCGCCGATTCCTGTGGACACTAAGAACGATGATCATCTTGGCATCGAAGTTAATCTTGCTAAACCAAGCTACAGGCAAGGGTATTCCAGATCACGTGCTGCGACTGAAGATCGGTTCGGTGTGTCTCATCATGAGGAATCTTGACGCCGACGGACTTGTTAATGGCCCTAAGGTCATTGTAACGGCTATAACCCACCGGTTGATTACCGTCAGGACACGCCCTCACGGACACGCAACCTATCGGCATCCCCAGAATAATCTTTAGGTTCGCGATCGTTGAAGGTTCGCCGTTACTTGTCCGTCGTCGTCAGTTTCCTCTGATGCTGGCATACTCGATGACTGGTTCACAAGAGCCAAGGTCAGACAATCGATCTTGTCGGAGTCGACCTTCGCACTGACTGTTTTACCCACGGCCAGTTGTACGTCCTGTTAAGTAGAGTTCGACGCCCAGAAGACATCGTTGTCTCTTGTCCGTCCTGACAGGGTATGCGGATGAAGTCGCCTACGCGAAGAACATCGTGTACGGCGAACTTCTTCAGTAAACCCGATTGACACTGGCAGTAGGCTAGGGGACATGCCCAAACAAAACTCCCCGTCGTGATTGACTATAGCAGTAGGCTAGGAGGCCTGCCAAAACAAAACTCCTCGTGGTTATAAAATAAGTTTCCTGTAAATATATGGTCTCCATGTTTGCCGGCCTCCCCGTGGCGAGACTGGATATGTCATGCTTACATTCAAGCATTGACAAACTAACGGGCAAACAGTTTCAACAACAATAAGTTATTACCAAACCATTTGTCACAAGTATATACACAACTAAATATGCAAATTTGTACACGATATGAGTGAACATCATTAATCAACGATACCTCTAATTCTGTTAATAGTATATGGTCTCTGTGTTTACCCGCCTCCCCGTGGCGAGACTGGATACGTTATGCTTGCATTTCAAGCATTGACAAACTAACGGGCAAACAACGGTTTTATCGACTATAAGTTGCTAGCAAATAATTTGACACAAGTATATGTACAGCTAAATCTCCGAACTTGCACACGTTATGCAAGAACAATATTAGTTAATGTAGTAATAATATATTGTCTCAATGAGACTGAAATAAACCACGCAAAAATTTAAACCATTGCAGAACTAACACACAATAAAAAAGTATAACAACTTTTAATACCAATCAGTACACAATAATAGACCAGTAAATATTTCTAATTGCCAAAAAGAATTGTTCCACTAAGAGGTATCAACTTTAACCATCGAATTTTCTAAATATTTTGAAGTATTATTCGGACTCTCTGTATTGAGACCGGCTATACACTATTGTAAGAAGCATTGGACAACCGCGGTGCAAAAACAAAAGATTTTTGCCTCAAATTGCTATTCATCTGATTTGTTTTATTCCAAAGGCCTATATGTTTCTCTTTAATTGCCCATATTTTTAACTTGAGACGAGATACGACAAACCATCTATTATTTCCAACTTTCTCAGCATTGCCTCACTTCTAATTTACTTATTATATTATTTTTATATTTGCCTGCTTATCTGTGACGATAACAAATAGAGGATACTAAACAAAGACGTGTTTTTTACCAACGCTCAAATAGAATAATTTTATCACAAATTCGTAATAAGCTGGCCAACCTCGTGTGACATTAAACACATCATCCGCTTATCATATTTTGCTTGTATTTATTTAATCAATAATTGTATGTACTTTTATATATTTGGCAATTTCATGTTTTCAATGACTACGCTGGAGAGTCCTGATGAACTGAAAATGGCAAGCGAGCTAAAAATGGCTGTCATTATCCAATAGGAAACTCAGTGAGGTGTACTGGTCAAATTTGAAGTCATACTAAGCAACAATACTAAATAAAAAATGTAAATGCATGTTATTGAAGTTATGGTACTCTTTTAGAGAAACTAATTTGTACTTTCTTTCCGTCGATTTGAACATAGCTTATTTGGTATTTAAGTATTTCTAATCAATAATTTAGTACCCTGACTCGATAGTGGTGGTGGCCGCTTACTATACTGAATCCTATTATAACCTAAGTTGTATGAATATTGTTAGCTTAATTAAAGAACAGGCCTTTTCACGCTTTTATAGTTATAAATGTAATAATTTAAAACCAATAAATGTCTTCACATTAAAACTAATGTTAACTAAAACTTAAATGCCCAAATGTTATTGACTAACACTTTAGTAATATCTAACCGACAGACGCCACTTTTACTAAACAAGGCTTAGTTATACTCATCACGTCTGAACAATTTATACAATCAGAATCAGAAATAATTTATTTCGTTAATAACAAAAAGTTACATGAAATAAGTCAGATTGGTAAATAAGAAGATAAAATAATAATGATGAAATAAAATCTCAAATAGTCATCATAGGCTATTTCACATGTTTGTGCCATATGACAGGAATTTTTGAACAGAATACGGACATTTTTGAAGTATAATAGTTGTAACGTTTTTTTAGAAAACTTTGTGAGCTGGTTATGTTTTTCAGGTGCCGAGGCAGCGCGTTATAGAGCCGTAGAGCTGAATAGTGCATGGCCCTTTAAAAAATTGTAAATCTATGGATCGGGTAGACCATATTACCCCTGTGGCGGGTATTGTACTGATGATTAAAAGTGTTCCCCGCAAACAAAGTTTTCTAAAAAACGTTAAAACTATTTAAAAAATAGCTAAAAAATTTATCCGTATTCTGTTCGAAAATTCATGTCATATGGCACAAACATGTGAAATAGCCTATGTTGACTATTGTGTGATTTTTATTTCATAATTATTATTTTATCTTCTTATTTACCAATCTGACTTATTTCATGTAACTTTTTGTTATCAACGAAATAAATTATTTCTGATTCTGATTGTATAAATTGTTCCAGACGTGATGAGTATAACTAAGCCTTGTTTAGTAAAAGTGGCGTCTGTCGGTTAGATATTACTAAAGTGTTAGTCAATAAACATTTGGGCATTAAGTTTTAGTTAACATTAGTTTAATGTGAAGACATTTATTGGTTTTAAATTATTACATTTATAACTATAAAAGCGTGAAAAGGCCATGTTCTTTAATTAAGCTAACAATATTCATACAACTTAGGTTATAATAGGATTCAGTATAGTAAGCGGCCACCACCACTATCGAGTCAGGGTACTAAATTATTGATTAGACATACCTAAATACCAAATAAGCTATGTTCAAATCGACGGAATGAAAGTACAAATTAGTTTCTCTAAAAGAGTACCATAAATTCAGTAACATGCATTTTACATTTAATTTAGTATTATTGCTTAGTGTTACTTCAATTTGACCAGTACACCTCACTGAGTTTTCCTATAGAATAAGGACAGCCATTTATAGTTCGCTTGCCATTTTCAGTTCATCAGGACTCTCCAGCGTAGTCATCGAAAACATGAAAATTACCAAATATATAAAAGGAGATACAATTATTTATTAAATAAAATACAAAATATGTACACAATAGATCCTTCATAGGAAAGTTGTGTTCTGGGCCTCTTTATATTTTCACCTGATAGATCACAACATGAATAGCTATATACCTATTCCTGGATCACGAATTCCCCTTAACACGTATCGCGTAAAGGTTTACTTAAATTATGAGTAAGATTTTAAGTTTATAGCTACATGCGTTACAAAGTTATATGGAAACATTGTATATGTTTGTACTGTTTGCTTAATAAAATTGATTTGTTCCAAATTTTCTTCATTGCTATCAACGATTACTTATAAAACCGATCCAAAAAGGTTTTGAATAACCCTCCGCCAAATACCATGGAGTGACATGCAGCATGTTCTAAACTTAGATTTTGCCCATATAGAAAATGAAGGTTTATGCATAATTTTAAATACATAGATCAGTTTGTTCTCGAGATATCGTGCGGTCAGAGGGACTCAATGTTTTCATGTTTGAGCAGGAATTTTAAATAATATTTCACCGCTGGATAGCAAAGACTAAAAATGTGACAGATGCATTTTTATTACCTTTTTATTGTATTGATATATTGAACTATAATTTTCATCACTGAACTAAAAATATGAAGATAAGTGAAAAATTATATGACATTCACCTGGATGGCCGCCTAAAATTCAAAAGCGTCCAAAATTTAGAAAGTAACTTGTATATTAGGGGACACATATTAAATCTTTTTGTATAATTATAAACTAAAATTACTAGAGTTTTTCTTGTTTTTTTCCAAACTAAGTAAATTTTTTGGAAACATTTAATTACAAAACGAATAAACTACTTATTTTAGCCAACATATTTCTGCATTTTAGTTGCAGAGGCCATTTCAATGCAAATTTTATTTAAATGGCATTTTTAGAATTGCAGTGGTAAAAAATAAACAGTATCGATAGTAATTTTTTTAACCGACTCCGTCAATTTACGCTGGGGTACTAGTTTAATGTATTACAAAATGATATTAACAAAGTGCTCGTTTATCTCATTCCGACTATAAACAGCCGATAATAATAATAAAATCTTTATTTCATCAGACAACATATCATTGTATCGCAATCGTCAAAATATGAACCAACGTTAAAAACCACAGTTAATCCAATACAACCATTACACACAGTCAGACATACATTTTCTACATTTAAGCAAATACAAGCCACACTGACTTCAGATTCAGCAATTTCAGTCATATAATCGTTTTAATTATCCCAGCGACTCATCATGGATTCCTCGGCAGAGTAAAACGCTTTTGACACCAATAGGCGTTCAAGACGAAGCTTTGAATTGTTTTTGGTTGTTGAAAGTTTTTATTCTGTCAAGGGAACTTATTGATTTATTTTACACCAACATGAAGTGGGAGGTGTTGAGATAGCGTTCAGCCTGTGTTGCTGAGTTCTTAAGTTGTCCCTGACTCTAGTTTCGTATTGGTGAACGTTTCAACCACGAATCAATTGACATTTTGACACGTAGTACACGATCACCTCATAGATATAAAGGCATGGCAAAGTCAATAATCCAAGCTCCCCAAAAGATATCCTACACGACTCTCTGAATTTCAATTTTTGAATGATTCTGACTGCTCTATTTTGCAGTCTGAAAACACGATATATTTTGTTTTTGGCACATCCACCCCAAAAGTCTCACTCCACCATACGCAAAGTTTGGATGAATAAGGCCAAAGTAGGCCTTTTGTAAAACCTCGGGAGGACAAAACTTTGCTAGGTGCCGCAAGGCATAAATGCCTGAGGCAACTCTAGCACAGATGTGGTTGACATGATCATTTCATGTCAGACCACTATCAATGTACATTCCTAGTGGTACAAATGTTGTGGAATTCTTTTCCTCGAAAAGGCCATCATCCACAAAAACGGCTGGCACTTCTGAATTGTCGTTTTTGATGAAGGCAGAAATGTACGACATTTGATTTGGATTGATTGGTTTTCAAATTCATATGAGTGAAATATTGAATGCATGAATTCAATTCCATGAATGATTTTGATTTAAAGATCTTTTCTTTTATTTGCTTTTTTAAACAGAGAGTCGTGTCGTCAGCATATTGAAAAGGTTTCCCATACTGGATTACTGAATTCAGTCTCCCGACATAGACTAGAAATAAAAGAGTCCCTAGGATAGATCCCTGAGAGACACCATGGACTATTTTAATTTTATTCGACGTGACGTTCAAAATCTCCACGATCTGATCTCAGTCCTGCAGGTAGGGAAGAGAGCCATGAGTACGGGAGACACACACCTTTCTAACTGGTGTAGTAGTGTTTCATGGTGTACACAGTCAAAAGATTAGGAAAGGTCACGAAATATGCTTATCACATGTTCTCGCCTTTCCAATCCATCGATAAAATCTTTCAAAAGGTTTTTCACTGCGTCAATTGTGGATTTGTTTTCTTCTGAATCCAAATTGTTCCGGATTCAGGATCTCATTGTTTTCGAGAAAGCCTTCGAGTCTTTCATAGAAAACTTTTTCATAAATCTTGCTGAAAGTTGGAACGATTGCAATCGGACGATAGTTGCTTGTCAGGCATTTATTGTCGTCTTTGAAAACTGGGATTATTTTGACTTTTCAAAAGAGAAGGGAAGATTCCCGTTTCCAATGAGAAATTGATCAATTTGGTGAGTGGTCTCAAAATGTGCTTGTAGCAGCGTTTGAGTAACCAAATGGAGAGGGGGGGTCCAATTGGCATCACAAGTTTTTCCGACTTCAGGACTTTGAATGACACGCGCTACCTCAACCTCATACACAGGAGCCAAGGCCATGGATGCAACGGGGTTTCCAATTTCATGTAGTTGTGGTTTCTTAAACAAAGGGTCTAAGGAACCAACGGAGGAAAAGTATTGATTGGATTCATTTACCACTGCCAATTTGTCTTCAACTATGTTGTCATCAATTAGTGCAAACTATTTTGGAGTTTTTGTTGGAACTGGTATCACAAGAAAAGCCAGTTATAATTTTCCATGCAGTTTTCCTACCCAAGGCTCTATTAAACGTCTTAAGCTTTGGCAGCTCTGATGGCCCTTTCATATATCCTTCGGTAAGTTCTGAAAAAGATTTTGAACTCCTATTTTTGAGATGAGATAAATGTTTTGTAATATACTTTTAGCCTCTCTCGAGAAACCAAGATTCCTTTAGTGATCCATGAAATTTTTGAGGTTTGAGATTTAGCTTAGTTTTTCTGAAATGTCGAGATAGCAATGAAAGCCATCACTAAATGCTTTGAACATATCATCGGCATCCTTATATCCGTCCAAGCAATCCTAAGTCTCACTTGCCAGAACATTTATTAAGCTGGAAAATGCTCTGGGAATTAATGGCTCTTGTAATTTTGAATTTTGGCTTTTGATTTTCCATTTTGCATGCATGAACCATGACCTCCTGCGCAAAGTGGTCAACGGTAGCCGATGCCACAGAACAGAGACTGTGGTGTTTGGAATGTTGGTGATTACATTTGGCAATGGCGGTGCTTGTTGTTGACGGTCACTCATGTCGGTGCATTCACGGACCAACTTAAATTAAATGAGCTTACTTAAGACATTGCGAAGTCCGCTTGGTCAGGGGGTCGGTGGGATCTAGGTGTAATTAATGTTGAGGTCGCCAATTATTATGAAATTTATGTGCCTGAAAAAAGACTTAGCAAAAGTTGTTTCGAGTTGCTTCAAAAAAAGTGTTACTACACCCATTGCGGGATCTATCCACACCAATGATAATTATTTTCCTCAATGAGTTTGAAATTTAAGAAAAATTGCCACAATGCCCCCTATTGTGTTTTCTCGACCAAAATATTTACCAATTCATAATTTTGAAAAGATTGATTTGAATCAGATTTGAAATCCGTGCTCAGAGACAATAAACAACATCCGGTTTGAGCTCGTCACACATGAACCGCCAATTCGTCAATTTTATTGGTTGCAATTTGAGCATTCTGATGTATAATTTTTATTTTCCTTTGTTGGCCAATGATAGATGTCTTTTCCAAATTTTTGATCTCGAGTTTCAACGGACACATTTTATGGATCTGAAGTTTTGTCTAAGTCTTTTCGGTACTTGAGGGTTTGTGACAATTTTTTTTATCAGCAGAGCGTCCCGTTAACAATATTTGATGTAACTGATCCTGTGACGGCTTCTGCATAGGTAAGAGACTGCTGGTGCTGAGCAGTAGGCGGCAACCCGGGGAGAACAGTAGGAGCTGGAGTGGGTGACAGAAGAGGTGACAGGCGCCGGGACCCTCTGGCGTGGTTTGTGAAGGTTTTCGGTTTCGAAAGCGCTCGAAGTGGCAGGGCCCATATATGCGAGGCTTTCCCCAAAATCGTTTTCGCCAGAAGTCGTTTCCCCTTCATGGAGAGATGTTGACCTTGCCTTGTGAAATGCCTACGGCCCGATCGAGTCAAAATATACGAGATTGGTGTTGTTATCTCGTCATGGATGGGGTTGTTTGAGTGCTTTCTACTGTCTACTTTGTCTCGAGAGGCTGGTACAGAACGGGCCTACCCTCCTTCCAAGGTGACTGAAAATATAGTGCCTACAATCCTTTCCTCATGGGATTTCGACATGAGGCGCTCTCTATCCCGAATCTTGACCAACCAGAATATTGTCTCACTCCGCCAGCATGTTCACAGGTCCTTTTAGGACTATGTTCAATGAAAGTTTTATAAGTCAAAGATATGTAAATGCAATGTTTTGGTTGCTTATAATTAAATAACTATAAAATTAACCCTTTGTCAGATAGATGTAAAATATCAGTAGTAACTTTCACGAATCCTTGATAAAGGTTAACGTATACTTTTTCTTGTTATAAATTTGAGTCATTTGGGCGATTTCACCTATGTGTACAAACTTGTTTACGTTGTTACTAACATAGCATGTGTAACCTTACACATTTACCTTGCCTTGTACTTTTGCAAGATTTGGTATCAGAAACATAGTTCTAATACTACCTCTTGAAAAGTTGTATAGTATTATTGTAACGTTTAACGATATTCAATCCGGTATATTTTCAGACGAATAATTAAATTACTGTATTACAATTTAAGTGCAAATTATAACTGGTCTTGCGATATAATTGGATGTCAAAGTTTGCCCTTGGTCTTTGTCAGATATTCATTAATGTCAGATAGACTATGTTAGATTTTCATTTCAAATGATTTTCATTACATGGCCTTTCAAGCATATGTCAAGATATTCTGCATGGATTAATGATAATAGCGGTGTGCTCTTAAACTCATAGATTCAAAATCACTGTAGTTTGAACTGTTCTAGCGTTAAATATTAGATAAATTAAATGTAAAGTAAAGTAAAGATGTCTTATTTTTACTAGGTTCAGTTAGGGCTAAGAAGCACTCTCTAGCAGCAACTTTCAACTTGCTGCTTGCAAGGACAGAATCGCTCAGCGGTGTCACCCAACCAAGCAGCAGTCCACGGACGACGCTGCTTGATTCTGTTATCCTGCGATAACCATTGTACCCCGCTAAAAAAATTTATATTTAAACTATAACTGTTAAGATTATGGCAGACTGTGTCGCGTAATAGGTTCGGATGAGGATAGAACGAGAAACATCCATGGAGGGACAAGTACTATCTTTAAATGTGAATATTTTCTATGTAGAAATAAAGTTTAATGGAACTCTTCGCGTCTATAGCTCAATTCGTTTTTGAAATATACCTACGTAATAGGCTTCCTTAACTCTCAACCACATCCAAAACTCACTATTATCGAATTCGATCGCGCCTACACAGCACAGATATGGAGATTATTGCTTAATTTGTTTTAGAGATTTATTTTTCCACTTTATATTCCAATTCCTACAGAGAAACTATAATAAAGAACCTCATTATAACTTATTTCCAATGTTAATTGAAATACAAGCTAACGTAAATTGATTTTATAGATATAATATGTCTACAAAATATAGAAGGAACTTCATATATCATATTTTTTATTATTAGTTAAACGTTATAATAAAACTAAAACGACTTTTTGACAGACAGTATGAGAGCTATGTGTCTGATGTTAAATCATGTAATATAAGGTTACGCATGTTAAGTTCGTTACAAGTAACAAGGTAACAAGTTTGCACACATAATGGTGAACTTGCCCACGGCACTAACTTCACACCGTTTTAAGTTTTAGGTAATGTATAATCTCAAATGTTATGTTTTCTTAAAATAGATAAAGCAATGTTTTATTAAGAAATGGATTAATCGTCAGGCGGGTTAACTTTGTGTAGTGGTCGAAATGAGAGGAAATCGCAAGGGTACAAAATAGGAAAGTATAATTACTTTTCTTAGTTTGGTACGCTTAACTCAAAACCAACTGCTACATATATAAAAATTAGTTGTAACATTATTAGATAATTATACATGTATGAGGCTGAGAGTCACCAATTTAAGGGTCTATATACATGATTAGCCGACTCTGTGTCAGCATTTATTTATGCGTCTGACAATTGGTTCTAATTATGTCGACCTACAGAAAAATATATTTTATTATTTTTTTTACATTTTTGATACCGACTCATTTGAAGCTGCATCAAAATTAGCGCACCTGACATATAGATTTTTTTCTTATAGAAATTGTCTGTATTAATTAAAAAGAATTACGTTGTATCTTTATATAATGTAAATTCTTTCAGCTCCTGAACTATCAGAGCTCGAGAAAAAGCTAATAGTATTAATCACATCGACCCCATCAATGGATTGGAACTTATGATTGGGGTTGTTTAAGAGACTAGTAAATATAAAAATATCGTAAAACTAACCTCAAAAACCTGACAATACTTTAGCTTGTAGATGGTTCAATATTTTCATTCCACCATATATCAGACATTTACTAACGCAATTATCACGTTTTTGGTAAGCTGCAACAGTCAGTAGAAGTTAATGAGCTTTTTAGAAACCTGCCTGAAATATCAGAAAACTATTAATAATATTATACGATTGCGCGCCGAGTTTTACACTGCATTCTACTTCGTTATTTCCATATGCAAAACAGTGGTGTAGAATAGAGGTTGGATATAAATTTCTTTACTCTTCCTTCGTGGGGTAATTAGGGACAGAAGATAATAACTTTTATGGGTGGGGGGAAAAAATTTATTGTTATTTTTGTCTGTCTTGTCCTATCTACTTACTAAGCATACCCCCCCCCACCCCCCGCCCCCCCACCCCCCAAAGAAACGAATTTTCCATATAGACTTGGAATTTTGCACGCAAGCTTCATTTCTGTATAATGGTGCAATTCTTCTCCATGGAAATTTGGACTTCATGCGAGTTAGAGAAATATATTTTTGATATACGCTATCGTTTGATAAACAAATTGGTTACAATCACATGACCAATTTTAATATGAAAGTGACATTTAGTGGATTTGGGTAGTAATAATTGGTGTATATTTTTAATTATTTGTTATCTATTATAGACAAGATAAAGTTCAATAATCGATTTATGCCATATCCGTGAGAATAGTATTGGCTGAGCATTCATTGAAGCTATCATTCATTCTGTAGTGTGTAGTTAAAGTTTCTCTAATGTCCTCCCTGGGAGCTTGTATGGTTTGTCTGCCTATCAGCATGACATCCGAAAATTTGATAAAATGAGCTATACAGAATGGATAGTTTTGCTATCCATCATCGGCGTTGCCTGTTTACACACAACGAAATGGTGATCTGACGTCCTCTTCCTACTGTTGTTTCACTAACCCTGCGACATAAATGTACATTCGTTACACTAGTTTTCAGAAACTATTATTGGAGAGTACATTGTTAATAAATTCATAATATAATTTTTGAGGTCTTAAAATTTGTGCCAAAGTACTGTTAAAAATTTGACTACAACACCATAAGACGTTTATAGGATTCTTATTATATTAGTTTTTCCTACTTTATATAATACCAATCAAATTCAAAAATGTAATATAAAACTTAAAAGCAAATTAAAATAATTCTACGACATTCGTATGTTTTAAATTCGACCATTTGTGAAATGCTAAAAATTTTTGTAAACATTTATATATTAGCTTTTAGTTTAGCAATCTTCCATCTTCAGAGCTATAAGAACATTGGACTAAATATCAGAGTATCTGAGTGGCGGAAGGATAGAATAATTCGTGACTGTCTCATCTGGGCCACTACGCCTTTGGTGATCAACAATGCAAATATAATCCCCGGACGCTGTGCAACGGTTTACCATAGCGAAATCTGAGTTATTCTTACATTTGAATTTTTCTTCTGCTGTTATTTAAATCCTTCAGATAAAAAAAAGAATATTATCCTTGATATAGTATGTAGTGTTCATCTCACTGTGGATCAACAACTATCAAAGGGCATTTCGCTGTTAAAAAATCGAATTTCTATATACTTTAAAGTAAAAATGAAAACAATTCCAATCTAGTCTTTATGTCTTATTTTAATTTTCCGATTTTCGGATGAATATTGAAGGACATATAAAATCCCATTGACATCAGCGAGACAGGGTAGGAATTTTACCCAAAGAAACATAACTTATTTTACAAAATTGTCAGAGCTCCTGCTAGGAAGCATATACTTGTATTAAACGAGTAGAATATTTTTTTTTTATGCAATTTGCGGATGGTGTGCATTTTATATGCAGGTTGTTTCTTATTTTTTTTTATTTTAAAAATGCCCAATATTCCTCCCGATCTTATATCACACTTGCCACCAGATCATTTTTGGGACCAAGTATACGACAACTTGGAAAATACATAACAACATATAGTATAAATATAGATATAACGAAATATAATATACAACATACTAAAGCCCAAAATGTAATGGGTAATTCATGCAAAAACATATAATTCACCCTCATACATCTCATCAGTATTACTGACATTCAAAATTACCCATTCTTAAAAAACAATATAATAGTGCCTACTTGTACGTCTAAGTTTTTATATTTAAGTTCATATTACCATATCAATTTAATTGGAAAAAAAACCACATTCGAGAAATAAGAGGTAGGTTTTGTTATAAGTTACGAATCTTATAAGAATATATAAAACATCTCAATTGTCTTTCTGACGAGCTTATAATTAAAATTGGTTCCCGTAATATTAATCCCTACCGAAAAATCCTTTAAAAGGTTAAGTATATGAATGGAAATTATAATATGTAGGAAAATATATAGCCGATATAGTATATTCAATTATTGTCTTTAGAACAATTCTGCGGGGGAAGATATAAAATCTTAAAAGTGCGGAGAAAGCGCTAGCAGGTGAACAACACAATGGCCCAGGGAACGATACATTTTATCCCGCGGGACTTTTACTGTCCATCCACACATTTCTCTTTGTGCTCGTGAACTTCTTTTTAATGCTGCTTTATTCAGTTCAATACTCGTGTGTATTTTTCAAAAAAACACTATGCTTATAATCATGTTCTATTAGATCAGATTAAGCTATAAAAGATTTCCTATTACAACACATCAGGTTTCGTTATATAATATTATTCGACCCCACTCGTGCTGTAATGCTCTTATGCAAGTTTCCGATAACAATTCCCAGAAAACTGATTAATTAAATATTGCAATGTCCTTTAGCGGTTCACTAAGTGATTGTGGGAACATTATCAGTTTAATCTGAAGGAAAGTTTTTATAAGAGTATCGAGCATTTAGTCATCACCAAACTTGTGTAGGACCAGGTTACAGTTTTATCAGGGACCTCTGAATCGTGGTGTATGTTTGTAATACAAGTCCTTTGGGGCTAACCATATTAGGTAGGGAAACTGAGGACCGTCCCTAATCTGACCGACATATTTTAAGCTGACGTGTGATCAAAAAGTTTAATCAGTTTGTATATTGAATGGGTTGTCAAAGAAAATTCGTAATAGATAGTATTTTCCTAGCCATGTCCAGCTTGACCAGAATTACTCCTGGAGGGTTTGTGCTTGCTGAGGCTTTACAAAGTCCCGTTTGATAGTAATACATCGGACACTCGTACATGGAAAATCGACAAGAAAAAATATGAAGTTTGATTCCTAAAACAGCTAAAGCAGAAGCATAGGATATGGATAAAGGCTTTGGTCCTGGTAGAAACCATCCCAATTTACTGTAGTATTCTTTGCAGGAAAACGGTAACATGTTCAAGAAGTGGCCGAGAATTTTTGATTTTCAAAGACTACAAAATTAAGGTTTTCCTTTGCTGTGAGACCATTCATAAGAGGTGAGATTTAACCAAAACAAACGTGTGTACAATGGAACATCGGAATGGCTACAGTGGGTGCATTTCTTTACTTTAATCAGTAAAGAAGAATCAAAAAGAAAAGGAAAAAGGGACTAATCAAATTAAGGAGGAAGAAAAATTTGCTTATGGCCTAAGGAAATCATCCCGCCAGAAACAATCCTACTACTGCTTCCTTAGCATCCGCATCCTCTAAAAGAGAAGTTGCAATTTGACCTTAAAGTGGGCTTTTGAAGTTTTACGATGAAGAGGGTTCTAAGTGAATTTTACTATCAACACTTTGGACAGGAAAATGAAAAAAACCAAGGCAATTGAAGTTACAGACGGTGATAAGAAGACAGATGAGCGCTTTGTAGACCTAACTCCTTGTAGAAAGAAAGCTTAGTCCATCCTACTGCAGGGTGAAAAACCCAACTTAAGTCCGTGTCGTGTGTTACCTAAAAAAGTTTTATGTTTTATTTTTTTACTTGATGTTTTGAGACTACAACTTTCTTAAGTTATTACAAAAATAGGTTTGCTCCAAACCTGATAACCTACTCTTAAGATAAAAAACAAATTTCTCTTATTCTCAGACCATTTTAAGAATATTTTTGCCTATCCGTTAAACATTAACGTTTTGTGAACTAAGATGGTTTTTACCCTGTCACCATTCAAATATGAAGGGACTTATTATAGTAAAAATGAAAAACGGTTGTATTTATAAAAACCTATATTGATAAACTTATATAAAAATCACAATAAAATTGGCCGGGTGCGGAAAACGCTAAAAGTAGAAAACTAACCCAATGATAAACAGGTCATTTTCGCGTATACTAGATCTAACGATCCAACCCTTTAACCCATTACCGACAACATATTGCATTTAGTGATGTTACTGGATACACCAGTTATTTTGCTACACTTCTAGTTGATTTAAACGGGAATTTATAAGCCTAGCTAAAACTTAAACCCTCCTGGGTGTCTTTTGTCACCTGTTGGAATGAATGGCTTGGAAAACCCTATCTATTAGACGAATTTTCTTTGGACAACCCATTCCATATTAAAAACTGATTAACTTTGATGACAGTCAGCTTCCAAAATATGGTCGGGTCAGATTAGGAGTTTTTGAAAATCATAACATAAAACAAATATGTCAGCAAATAAATAACTACAGTGAGTCATGTAACACAATTGAATATGATACAGTCTGTTTGCGTTGGCATTTGACGATATGTAAGCGTTATACAGTCAATCTGTTTTCGATTCAGCTTATACACACCGATCGTATATAGACTCTGTCAATCAAATAATTGGCTTCCGATGTCACCATACTGGTATTATTTTCATCTACTTTACCTGTTTTTCACAACAATAACGACGTATTTTCAACATAGACCCCGATGGAACTGTGGAAGTCCAACTTGTTATCCGATCAAATAAGTATTATTGACACAAAGTATAAATCATTCATATAATGATATTGCCTGTCATATAACAACAGTTCTTCAGCATTTTTTGGTGAAACATTATTCTAACTAAAGTTTTGTTGTAATCAATATATTAAATTAATTTTTAAACTATATTATTGGCTAAATAACCTGATCTGATTAAAACCGCAAAACCAAATTTTATTGAGGTTAAAAGAATACCTATTATCACCTTATTATAGCCTTCTTACAGCTTCTTTTTCAGGAGTTTTTAAACGTGATCTTTCTTTGCCTGATAAGTAAACTAAATACTTATTTACATACTTGTATCAATTATAAACCACAACATACCTATGTACATGTAAGTTTAACATGAAAAAAAAAAAGAAAAAAAAAAAAAAAATAAATTTTTTTAAAAAAAATAGTATGCCCTAATATGGGCACAGTAAAATTACTAAACTATCACAGGTACACAACCACCACGAAGAAACAACAAATTGTGTTGACCACGCTCTGACGTAAATCGTTATTTTGTTGCAGTGCTTCCCTTCTGTCACTCAGAGTCTGCGGAACGTAATGGGAACGACGGTTCTGTTCCAATCAGAAAACAATTTATGAGATGAATATCTCGGTGTTTTTTCTTGCTTGCAACACAAACACTCAGCTCTTGGTTCTGTTACTGGGTTGAACACTCCTTCTTGTCCGATTCTTGCTTCTATAAAAAAGGACATCTATCGGAGAATAACATCTGAACACATAGAAAAAGCTAACAAACATTTATGATAATTTATTGTAGTACACCTTTATCATGTAGTTGATTTATATGACAAAGTTTTATTTTTCTTTTATGAGATTTTAAAATGAAACATATTAGCCACATGTTCCCAAACTACATTAACACAGACACATTTTAGTGACTTAGAATCACAACTAATCAGAAATAACATCTGAACTCATAATCAAACTACCAACGTCTATGTGTGAATTTACTGTAGTGACACCTTAATATTTAGAAAAAAATACCTTAATAAAATTATTATATTGAATTAAATTTGATTGTATGAGATTTTAATATTAAGAAATAATAACACATGTTTTGCACAAACTTATACTAACACAGACACCTTATTTAGTGATTTTTCTGTGTTCAATACTTTGCAAAAAAAATTAAATAAAAAAGTTAAAAGCTGGTTTTACGAGTTGAACAAGTTTTCCGAGACGAGTGTGTGTTCAAAATCAACAATGATAGGGTCTTCCATTATGTAGGCCTTATTCTTATATCAGGCGCTTAGATATTGGAGTTTGCATATTGTTAATTAACTAACCAGTTGAGGGAGATAGAACACTTTAAAATCTAGTTGGGTTACTTTCTGCGGTTTTTTTACGTATTAAGCAAATCGTTTACAAACGGTTTTTTTTATGATCGAAACCAATGGAAAAGAGCTACCGGCTATCTGATTCATACTAAATAACTTACAAGATCCAAAATTCGATATTTAGAAAACTTATGATTAATTATTAAATCGAAATTGTTATGCCAAGACGTGTACTGTTTTAGAATATGTAAGTGATTTTGTCGTCCGGGCGAATTTTAATTATTTTTGTAGGTAAATTAATCCGGTGTAAAATCTTATCAATATGAAAAAAAGGCATAAATATATTAACTAATACAGTATTGATATAA
>NW_025785017.1:0-23088 GCF_021130785.1 Homalodisca vitripennis | reverse complement strand
TATTTTGAATGACACTAATGTTTTAATTATATTTTACGAATACAACGTATGCATCTCATCTTACATCATACGGCAGTTAATTACTGGACATTTGCAGCAGTTTGCAAGATTTCTGCAATTAAAATAATGATGGACATTTACGTCAACTAGTTTCTGCTCTCTTTCTTCAGTTGTGATGAATGCATCCAATTATACATTTCAAAAACAAGGCGGCAAACAGAATATAGTCAAAGTTGAAAACATATATTGTACATCAAAAACACAAAAAACTCTGCCCCCAATAACAACAAATTAGGAGAAATGTATATCGAAGACCCTTACCAAGATCGTTATCTTATTAAAACACACTTGATAAAAAAACTTCCAATTCAATTAATAAAAAGTAAATGATTGAATGCTAAATAATGAAAGAGATATACAATAGAGATAATGCTATAGGAAGGGATAATCACGGGATCTTTAGCAGGCAAAAACTCCCATATAGCAGTGCTCTCCACTAAGACGTGCGCACTGTGGCGCCGAAGGGGCGCCACTAGGAAATCCCTTCCAAGGACACCTGTCCGGCGGTTGTTTAA
The DNA here is from genome assembly GCF_021130785.1 of Homalodisca vitripennis. Lineage (NCBI taxonomy): Eukaryota > Metazoa > Arthropoda > Insecta > Hemiptera > Cicadellidae > Homalodisca > Homalodisca vitripennis. The sequence goes on along the minus strand of NW_025785017.1, from coordinate 22,513 downwards.
GTGTTTAAGAAGAAAATATCATTTCGCGTGATAAATTTAAAAAAATAAAACATCCATTGTTGCCTTCACAGCACATTACTAGATATATTTATTTATTTATTTCCAAAGGCAGCAGCCAAATATTATATAATGTTATATTTGAAAATACCCTATTTTATTAATCATTAATAATACCAACAACTACCAAATCATTTTACTTATAATATTACTTTTATAATTTAAGTTGAAAATTAAACATCTACCAAAATAGAATTGCTAGATCGCATCCATCGCAATGAACAGACGTTTCCGGTTGAGAGACTCACAGGCGCATCTCACCACTATTTACATGGAGACCCGGTGTTGCCGTCTTTGGACGCTACACATTCACTTCCACCCAAATTCAAGAACCCTAAAGCATTCGGCATTGGCTCGCAAATATGTGTAATACGAGTAACGGTAAATGGTAGTCTAAATAGGGATAGTTGGCCAGTTCAATGACGGGTCTAAAGGTGGCTTTCAACCTCCGTTTCGAGAGCGAACAAGCGGAACCATCTGCGATTTTGGAACCCAGTGGCATTGATTTCCATATGAGAAAGCGATATTACCATACTGAATCGTCTTATTAAGGAAACAGGCACGATTATACTTAAACATTGTTATTCAATACAATCGCAACAACATTAAAAACGCTCCTAAAAATTAAAATGTGCAATAAAAATTGGATCTGTACCTCTTACATCTTTTATTCTTAACACGTTAATTCTTGTTGTCTCTTGGTAACCGCCTTTTCTAGAGTGTTATATACACTATTGGATAGTCCTTCTATCGACTGCAAATGAGATCAGGTTGGAGGAGGCTGGAGGCGCCAGGACTCAGAGTAGTAGCAGACCTTAAAGGCCAACCGTTGATTCTTCAAAAAGGTAAGTCTGGGAAAAAAAAAAGCTGCCTCCTATAGGCTGGTCACATGACAATTTTATGAGGGCAAGCAAGAGAAACTTATGCACTACAACAGTATGGGAAAAATTATGTAAGGAAACAGGATTTTCTCTGGACATTTGCATCGTTTCAGTGAAATGTTCAATGAAATCAGTAACACTACGTTTCGAGATCTGCAATCTGATCTCTTCTTCAGGTAATAAATAACCTAATACATAATTACAAAACTAGGTTAAAATAAACAAATCATACCAAAGCGTTGTGGTACGCCTAAGTCAGTGTAAGTGTAAGTGTAATGGTTAGTGAAGTTGACAAACAACATGGTGGTTGTGATTCCTGACAGACGTGCCACAACGCTTTGGTATGATTTTGTTTATTTTAACCTACTTTGTAATTATGTATTAGGTTAGTTATTTACCTGAAGAAGAGATCAGATTGCAGATCTCGAAACGTATTGTTACTGATTTCTTATTTCACTGAACGATAGCAAATGTCCGGGAAAATCCTGTTTCCTTCACAATCCCTGCATCGTCAAAAATAACCTTCAAACAAAAGATGGGTAAATAATTTAACATCCGCTTTCATGTCCCAGCAGAAGAGAGAAGGGTGTTCATTCTGAAACGACAAATGCCCTATGAGTTACCAGGTACATCTTCTCTCCATCTAAATCTAAAAATATTCCTTAATCCGACATTGCTTTCCTCACAATACGTCAACTGGCCAGTGGTATAGTTTTCACGGATGGTTTGGGTAGTAATTGGAGAATTCTCGATATAAAATATATAAATAATATAAGATATAATATATTTGATTCTGAACATTTTACCAATTTTTCACCAGCAAATATGACATTCTTATACTGTGGTTACAGAAAACCAATACAGTAAGACAACTATGATGTTAATATCAAATGCTATGGAAAATGTATATTACTTTGCTATTAGATATGAGAAAAAGTAATGTTACCTCGGAGTTATGAGACTCAGTTGGTCAGTGTCGCCAAACACCCGCAGTGTCTGGTAGGTTGATGAATGTGATAAGATAAGCCAACAGCTGTCCAGTACAACCGATCAGAACTATTGATCTCCGAGCATACCTGTGTCTTCTAATCCATGTGGAGAACACAATGGGGCACACTCCACCTAAAATGGATAAACATAATAATTAAATAATTTTTCTTACTTTCACTGGATGTTTATATTATTTATACTGAATTAAGAGACTAATCCATGCGATTGATCGGTTTAACCCCACAACGTACAGTTGCTTCTTTTGAATAAGTACTTTTTTTGTTTATTCTATTCAACTTTCTATAATTACAGTTTGCCAATGGCGTAGTGTAATGGTTATCGACGATAGAAGTAACGACGAGCATGGTTGGAAGGTGATCGCTGAACGATCCTGCCCGTGCAAGCGGTCCGCCTGGCCGACCACAGTTGGTGATGCAGAAATCATCTTCAAGCCGATGGCCCAGGTTAATTGTCAGAGAAGGCTTCCGAGCACTAACTTCACCTCATGAACTAACACACTCTTTATCTGACCTTTATACCGAGTAGCTCGGATCATTTGCTCAACTTTAATCACAGATTAAAGCTGTTACAGGTTTTTACCATAAATCACAGATTGTTAGCTTTCCCTGCTTTGAATAAGCAAGAGTAAAATGTTACCCTTACTGAGGAATCAAATTCCACTAGTGGCCTATTCCAGAAATTCAAAAAATTAATTGCTTAAACCAAACTCTTGAGAAACTAAATATTGAGTATGAAGATTACAATACAAAGAAATTTATTTCAAACTAACTGAGTTGAACCCTAGTAGAATGTGCATACGCAAGAAAGAACACAATCTATACAGACAAAACATAAATACCACAGGAGTTTGACTATCTGCGAATAGAGGAGTTACACAAGGATTAGTTCTTTGTCCAGTGTTGTTTATTCCAATCACAGTCAAAACTGCTCTAAGAATAAAATTCATGTATATGCCAAAGATACTGTCATATATAATACACAAAACTACCATCAGGATGAACCTATGTGAACCTCTAACGAAACGCAAACTAATCTAAAAAACAAAGATGTGCACGGGTCTTTGGACTTTCAGTAGCTGAACTTATAATATAATTGAAATACGTAGAGATTACTATTGACAGCAAACTTACCTGGCCCTGTTGGCCCATACGGAAGAAGATTCAAGAATTGGCCTTGAGCAGCCATAATGTTTGAGTGATCTGTAGTGAATAGTTCGTCTTGAATAAGTAAAATGGTGGTTTACAAATAAAAGTATTTTTTTATTTTAAACTTTTGGAAAGTTACACCAACGTTATCCGATTGTTAAAAGTTAATTAAAAGTTGTTGATATCTCAAAAATCAATAATGTCGTATTGTACTTTCATAAACATTAATATGTCGATGATATTGAGCACTAATTTCCTGTCGGAATAAGCAGCCGAAAAACTGTATTATTTTTTTTACTTCTCTTACCTTTTCCAAAACTAATCTATTTTTTACATATAATTTAAAATATTTCGATTAAATAGATAATAATTAAAGGCCAGATATATTAATTATCAATTACTAATTTCAATACTTACCAATTAGACTGCCGATACTCATTAAGATACCACTTAGTGCTACCAACTCCTTGCCGTAATTCCAAATGCCAAAGTGAATCACAATACTCGGACTATATATTCCATCTCCAAATGCTTCTTGCAAACCTGCAAACGAGAGTATATAGTTATTTACTCAGAATCAGAAAAGAACGTCAATAGAAGCATAATTATGTAAACAAATATTTCAGAGAGCTGCAGTATAAATCAAAGTCCTCCTCAGGCTGGCCAATAAAAAAACCTTTAAAAGAACATTATAATTATATTCGGATGATTCCTTTATTTTTTTTAGCTAATTATATAATGAACATAAATGTATATTCTTTAAAAAAAAGCACGTTTCAAACGGTGTCACACGCAATACACGAGACAAGTAAAGATTTAAACTAGCTACTAAAATTACTGGTTAAACTACTGTAGCTAATCTACTTATCTATGTAAACCAGTATACAGTATGGTAAAAAAGTCCCGGAACGGTTTAATATATTTTTTACCAATATATATAAAGTAATGAGACTTGGTATATCAATAATAGCCATAAATTTCTAGTTTTTTTAAGGTATTAAAAATTTTGTATCTCTTATGGGGGACGGCCCACGAGGGAGTCAGACAAAATTCTTAAATAGCAGCATAGGTCGAGTTTATATCAAATTAAAGGTCTTAGTTAGTAGAACACATTGCCGCAAAACCGGACCTCAAAAGGTTCACTCTAACTGAAATGGCGGCGTTTTAAAGTTATTCGTCATTTATCTGTGATGCGATGAATTAGTTCTTCTGTGTTGGCAACATTCATTGCAACAATGGGATTTCCGGGATAGTATATTGGTCTTGAAAACTCATTAGTGTTTACATCCTTTCTATTCAGTGAAAGTTCTTTTTGACATTCCTGTTGAAAGTCCAACTGCAGGGTCATTAACTGTGTATCTTATCATTCTGAGGGTAAGAATGCGTTTAGACAGGAAACTTAATTTTCCTCATGAGCTGTTACAAAGTCGATCTTAAGTTAAGATTTGTAAAGTGTAGATTGGGTTTATTTTAATTGTTAACAGTGACTAGTTGTGAATCTTGTGATAGGGATGTCTCTGACTGAGACTGAGAGAATAAACCTGCTTATGATGAGGGGGTATGGTGACGGTGTACGATCATATGACGAAGTTGTGCATTTATTTAATGACACATTTCCGGACCGGCCACCAATATCAAAGTCTACCGTCTGTAGAACAGTCCAACGATTTCTAGATACCGGCAATGTTAAAGACCGTCCCAAGAAGTGGTAGACCTTTATCTGCTACTGACGAAAATACATCCATAGAAGTATTACAAAGTTTCATCGAAGAACCACACACATCAACAAGAACTGCAGCAACTAATCACGGAATAAGCCATGTTTCAGTGTTAAACGTTTTAAAACAAAACCACTATTATCCGTATAAGGTCAGATTGGTCCAGGAGCTTTCGGAAGACGATTTTGACAGAAGAGTGGAATTTTGTGAGACAATGATGAATAGATATGTACAAGATCGAAATTTCTTAGCAAAAGTTGTATTTTCAGACCTTTACACTTCATGGCGAATGTAAGTAGGCATAACTGTCGTTATTGGAGCGACGACAATCCTCACTGGATGAGGGAAAGCCATACCCAGAAACCTGGAAAAGTTAACGTGTGGGCTGGGATTGTTGGCAATCATATTGTTGGGACCTTTCATAATCAATGGAAATTTGAATGGGGTGACATATGAATTGATGTTGAGAGAAACCATTATACCGGCTTTACGTGCTGTGTTGGGTCGAAGTTATAACACAGTATGGTTTCAACAGGATGGTGCACCACCTCATTATGCTTTACAAGTACGAGCGCTGCTTGATAGAGAGTTTCGCAATCGTTGGATAGGACGTAGGGGAGCAATAGAGTGGCCACCTAGATCACCTGATATAAATCCTCTTGATTTCTTTTTATGGGGTTATTTAAAACAAAGGGTTTTTTAACTAAGCCTGCCAACACAGAATGAACTAATTCACCGCATAACAGAGGAAAACTCATCAAATACCTCCTGAGATGATTAAAAAAGTTATTGAAGGCTTCTACCACAGATTGGGCTATTGCCAAGAGAAACTTGGACAACATTTTGAACACTTTCTATAATTGTAAGTACTACATTTTCAATTCTAATTATTAATTTAATGTTATCTTAATGTAAGAGAATGACTTATTTGGATAAATGACGAATAACTTTAAATCGCCGCCATTTCAGTTAGAGTGAACCTTTTGAGGTCCGGTTTGCGGCAATGTGTTCTACTAACTAAGACCTTTAATTTGATATAAAACTCGACCTATGCTGCTATTTAAGAATTTTGTCTGACTCCTCGTGGGCCGTCCCCATAAGGGATACAAAATTTTTAATACCTTAAAAAACTAGAAATTTATGGCTATTATTGATATACCAAGTCTCATTACTTTATATATATTGGTAAAAAATATATTAAACCGTTTCGGGACTTTTTTACCATACTGTATAATATGACCTACGCAAAGATCACTGAAAACCCTTATTTAAGCTGCAGTGGCATGGTAGTGGTTCACTCCTACTCATCTCTGTAATTTAATGTATAATATGACCTACACAAAGATCACTGGAAATCCCTATTTAATCTGCGGCGGCATGGTAGTGTTTCGCTCCTACTCATCTCTGTAATTTAATATATAATATGACCTACACAAAGATCACTGGAAATCCCTATTTAATCTGCGGCGGCATGGTAGTGGTTCACTCCTACTCATCTCTGTAATTTAACATATAATATGACCTACACAAAGATCACCGGAAATCCCTATTTAATCTGCGGCGGCATGGTAGTGGTTCACTCCTACTCATCTCTGTAATTTAATATATAATATGACCTACACAAAGATCACTGGAAATTCCTATTTAATCTGCGGCGGCATGGTAGTGGTTCACTCCTACTCATCTCTGTAATTTAATATATAATATGACCTACACAAAGATCACTGGAAATCCCTATTTAAGCTGCAATGGCATGGTAGTGGTTCGCTCCTACTCATCTCAGTAACTTATATTATACTCGTAGTATGACCTAAAAAAGATCACCGGAAACCCTTATTTAAGCTGTGGCGGCAAGGTAGTGGTTCGCTCCTACTCTTCATGTAATTAATAATATAGTATGACCTAAACAAAGATCACTGTAAACCTTTATTTAAGCTGCAATGGCATGATAGTGGTTCGCTCCTACTCATCCCTGTAATTTATAATATAACATGGCCTACACAAAGGTCACTGGAATCTTTTATTTAAGCTGCGGCAGAATGGTAGTGGTTCGCTCCTACTCTTCATGTAATTAATAATATAGTATGACCTAAACAAAGATCACTGTAAACCCTTATTTAAGCTGCGGCGGAATTGGTAGTGGTTCGCTCCTACTCATCCCTGTACTTAATAATATAGTATGACCTACACAAAGATCACTGGAAACTCTTATTTAAGCTGCGGCGGCATGGTGGTGGTTTGCTTATAGTCATCCCTGTAATTTATGATATAATATGACATACACACAGATAACTGGAAACTCTTATTTAAGCTGCGGCGGCATGGTGGTGGTTCGCTTCTACACATCTTGTAATTTATTATAATATGACATACACAAAGTATCACTAGAAACTCTTATTTAAACTGCGGCGGCATGATAGTGGTTCGCTCTTAGTCATTCCTATAATTTACTGTTTCATTGTTAGTTCAAACTTTTTGACTTATTAACATATGCTTCACTATGATGTAGGTGCGTACTAGCTAATAAGTTACGTTTTATTATTTATTAAATTTAACGGCATAAAGTCAAACATTACATTCTCCTCTCGCTACGATGATAATGTTATATTCCTGTTTTCGTTATTTTGCACTGAGACGTGATTCAATGATTGCTTCAAATACTTTGTACATGGTGGTATGGGCTGCTTATACATTTAAGTTTAACCATAACTTTTCTCATGACTGTGTGAGTGACAAAAACATGATTATTTGTTGGATTGTCGATTAAATAAATTCAATTGTTAAATTATTTCTGTAATAAAACTGTTTCCGTAAGGATGTTTTGTTAATTTTACATTTCTTATCCAAACTACGTCTTCAAGATGAAATACTTTTCTCGAATTCAAGTAGCTACATTTGATAGTTACAGTTTTAAGTTTAACAGACCTGTATAGATGAATGTGAACATTAGCCAATGCATCTTCCGTGACTTAAGGATGGCAAAACACTTTTTTACTGTTTTTGAAGGACTGTAGCTCTCTGTTTTACTTTCACTGGAAGACTTGGGAAGAGTCATGAGTGATACTATTGCCAGTATGTTTATTCCCGCCAATAAGTATAGCACTGTTCTTCTTGTGAACTGGTCAATATGCTGCTTTCCGTAGAATATGTAATAGACAAACAGGTTACCCCACAGATTCCTGTAATGCAATAGGTTTCGTTAGTAGTTTATGAATAATATTTATCAGCGGAGATTTGGTACATACAAACACTAATAGTGTGTTGAGAGCTGCTTCAGAATAGAACATGAAGATTGTAATACATTTTTCCTAATATTTAGTACAATTTTATTTTTGTGTTCTGTAATACATAGGTCAGGGCTCCTCTAATCCAAAGACGGATGAAAATGGAAAACCGGTCAGGATGGGAAATATTGTTTAAATGGTTGCAGTTTAAACCAAACTGCTACTTACTTCATGTAAGTACGAGGTGCGACAATAAAGTAATGAGACTGATTGTATTTGCAAGATGTGGTAACCCCGCAGCTTGCATTGGCACAGTATCTTTAACGTTGATCTAAAAGCTTCTTATAGTCCAATCGGGACATCTATGCAACTGCTCAGTTTTGAGTTGTGCTGTAATAAGTTAACACATGTTTGTGTCTCTCGTGACGGAAATGGAACAGCATAATATTGCGGAATGATATGCCATTTTTTGCGTTGAATTGGTTCAGAAGGCTTTTGGAGAGGAGATTATATCAAGAGTAGTGGTTTTTATCGTTGGCATACAATTTTTAGTGAAGGCAGAACGAATATTGAAGATGAAGATCACAGTGGACGACCATCAACCTCACGTACGGATATCAACTTGGCCAGGGTGCGTGAACTCGTAAGATCTGATCGAAGATTATCCATGAAAATATTTGCAAAAGAACTGGACATCAATCGATAAACAGTTCGTATAGTAATAACTGAAGGTGTTCGTATGAGAAATATTTGTGAAAAATAGTCTCCCAAAATATTACACCACAACAGCGAGAAACATTAAGGAATGTGGCAACTTATCTGTTAGAGCAAACGGAAATGAACCCAGAATTGTTGAGTCGTGTTTTCACTAGTGATGAAAGTTGGGTTTTTCAGTACGATTCAGAGAAAAAACGCCAAAAGTTTGCAATGGTGTTCAGAGGGATCACCCAGAGCAAAAAAAGCTCGCATGTCAAAGTAAAAAATGAAATGCATGTTGTGTGCCTCTTTGTTTCATAAAGAGTGGGTACCTCCTGGACAAACAGTTGACCAATATTACTACAAAGAAATTTTAGAAAGACTTAATAAAATAGTTCTTCCGTGTCCATGCCAACATTGCCTGATAATTGGTTTCTGTATCACGATAATGCTCTATCCCATACTGGTCTGTCAGTACAGCAATTTTTAACCTCAAAACAAATTTCAGGACTACCACAGGCCACCTTATTCACCAGATATCGCTCTGTGCAACTTTTTTTAAATTTTCAAGAGCCAAAACGGCTTTCGATTGACACCATTTTCAAATAACACAAGATATCCAAAAAGCTGTGACGAGGGTCTTGGAGGATATTACAGTGAGTTCCAGAAATGTTACCATCAATGGCAGAAGCGCTGGAAAACGTATGTGCAATCTGGATGGAACTACTTTGAAGGAGACAACACTAAACTGAACTATAACGATAACAAAACGTTATAGTTTACAAACATCAGTCTCATTACTTTATTGTCGCATCTCGTATTTGCTATCATACGTATAAAATGAGGTAGTTAGGTCGTTGTTAATTTTTCTTCATTAGTTATTTTCAAATTATTGACGGATTACATGTAGGCATAAATACAGTTCGTTACAAATTATAACAATAAAATACTATATATGTTAAAACTCTCCGCCGTTTGTATTCCATAAAAAATGTAAATGTATTAACTGTTATTAGTTTGATACTTACGAAGTCCTAAATATTGTCCAGAAAATGCCAACGTTTCGGGCTGTAGTTTGTGGTGAGGAATTTTCTATCATGTACTGTCCCTGGGCTGGCCATAAACACCCAGCGGCTACCCCTCCTATAACAGCTCCCCCGTATATCATCCACTCATTCTCCATAACATATGGAAAAATCCCAACCCTGAAATCAAAGAAATAAAAAATCTACAATAGATACAACCATGGTTTGACCAGAGTTGCTTAAAATCATATCATTAGAAATAATCTATATAATTGTCTTATATATTCACATTCACCGATAGGTTCGTGCTGAGGAGGAACCAGTGTGTTGTAATTATTATAATGACAACTAATGAATGGTTTCCCCTAAATAATGATACTAGCACAGGGGTAGTGATATCGTATCCCGCCTACTTTGAAACTGAAAGAACTAATGGCGTCGATCCACAGTTCACAATGATGAACTAGACAGTGTCTAGTCCTCCGAGAACAGAGGGTTCAGATACTTGACTCTTACACGTTTAGAACATAAGTTTAACATTAAACTCACTTACATGAATCCAACAGCAGAGATGATCATTGTTAATTTAGGTCCTATTGCTATATTAAGATACGGGCCAAAGAACAGACTTGCTGCAAGGAGTGAGTAACACACTCCGATGACAGTGTAGCCTTCTAATTCGAAGTCGGGATTGTCATCAGAGATGCTGGACACGATAGTTTTCTGCAATTTACAGCACATAATTAATACAACAAGCAGATAAAAACAATCGGGGCCATTGGTATTCCAAGCATTGGATTTTCTGAATAATAGCAATTATGAATACCGCTCCCGTTATATAACCACAACAAATATATATCATTGTTTATATCAGTTTTGCATATATAAATTAAATAAGCGATACGTAATCAAAGAATTACCGAACATACGACAAGACTGACGCACGGACTACCCTTTATTCTTTAACCCCCAAAATGAATGCATTCTCTTTTGGACCAAGAAAAGCCTTAAACCAAGTTTCAAACATCATTGTATTAAGAGTCATCACATAGATTTTTTTTCATAATGCAAAATGGTGGCAAACGGCTAAACAAGACATTTCTCAACCTATGTTTTGTTGACATTTTTTGTTTTAAATTATGATTACTATTAGCCACAGAATATTTTACACCCTTTCGTGAACATCTCTACAATATATATACCATGTATACATATATGGGAGGGGCTCTTCTGGTGCATCTCTTTTTAGACATCTAAGAAGCTTTTTCAAAATACTGGCATTTAGGAACATGGTAACATGGACCGGTTAAATCTGCTCACGGAAAGATCCTGTATCCAGGGTAGTAGTGTCTTTCTTCTCTTATACAGTCTGGTTGTGGATAGCACATTATAAATTCACTTAACAATATTGGTGTTTTGACCAGATTATGTGCAGACAATATACGAATATACGGTATGTATTATTGAAACTGGTGAGTTAACACCAAGGTAAATAATAAAATCAATGGAAACATGGACCTGGTAGAAATCTGATCAAGACTGGAAGGCGTCTGCCGGAAAACATCGGTCCAAAACTGACTTTAATAGCCCAAGCTAATGACTTTATGTAATGCTATTTAAGAGCAGTATGAATAATCCAGAATGATTTTAACCACTCGGTCAAGAATAAAAACATTAAAATAAATTTAATAAGACGTTTTCATATTTCTAAAACTATATACTCAAACGCGGTATGTACCTTGTAAAACAATTTTATCTAAATTGGATCAAAAAGTTTACAAGTTATGCATTTTCAAGTTTTAGCTGAAAATTGCCAAAACCGGTACCTCTTTTCGTCACTATAGGAAAAAAACTGGTAGCTATTGCTTGTCATATGTGCTTTAAATATTTATGAACTCAGAAATAAACTAAATAAATTAAAAGTAATTCCCTTAATTATAGCTCTACTTGTTAGTTTGTGGTTAACTTTCAAACTCGGATATCTAAACGTTTTAATCCTAGATTGTAATGATTGATAATTTCTTTCATAACTGTAGTCTTTTGAGAAATTATAAAATCTATTGTTTATATGAGTATTCTACAAACCTCCATATTTAGCAGAGTCAGATCAGAAGAAAATAAGAACATGAAAGACAAGCTCAAGCTCAGAATACAGACGAGTTCTCTGCTGATGGGGACCAACATCTTGAAGTTGAGCACAGCACGCGTATTCTAGATAGATATTACTTCATAAATATTACAGAAGTTCAGCGGTTTCAAAATTCTAAAGGCTAAGTTTCCTGGACCTGCAACAATATTTAAAAGAAATTAATTCAAAATTTATCTTGTTAGTTGATACTAATTAGTTAAATTAACTATTTTAAAATGTTTTAGTCTTGAATATAAAAATATTATATACAAACGCCCCCCAAAAAGCTCAAACAAGCTGAAACTGGTACACAACTTGAATTATCTCAGATACGTTCATTGGTCAATCTGGTACGCCATTTCGTTGTATTATGGTGACCGTTTAAATTTAAAAAAATCAAAACTCCGTTATTTATGGACATAGGCAAAAAAGTGTTCTATAATGCTTTTTAGATTTTTAAAATTGGAATTTATTAATTATCAAACTCGGTGAAAAGAGAGTGTGAATACAATCGGAAAATGGTCTATGTTCTCTGTGTACTATTTCTAAATAGTTTCATATTATTACGAATTTTTACCTTTTCAAAGTTCATTATCTTCTAGTAACAAAACTGCTTCTGCACTTTACCTTCAGAAACTCCAGAATGCTGTCTATCAACAACTAAACTATTACGAACAATAGTTCTGCATAATTAAGTTTCGGCCTTCAAACAACCCAAGTACGGCATACAATATGAAAGGTTTTGTATTGATAACGTTTATCAGAAATCTAGTTCATTTGACGATAGGACATACACTGTCAACAACACGATCAACTACATGTTTGTGCTAAAATATTTGGAATTGCCGCATATTCATTAAACTAAATGGTCACGTTAGAGAATAATTCGAACAACAAAAATAAGTTCAAATATGTTTTTATTTTAATTAAGGTCACTCTTAACGTCATATACATTATTTTTTATACTACATTAAAAATATAATAAAAGTAGAAATAATGTTTTAAAATATATTTGAATTTGGTTCCCATAATTATTTTAAACCACATAATTTTATGTTCGATAGATAGAAGTTGAGGTTGTTAAAAACTACACTATCATCGATTTTTTTAAATTATCCGCTACTTTTTTACTGTATTAGTCTATTAATTGGTATATTTATTTCATGTGAAAGAGGTACTAATTTGAATACTTGCATTTGAATGTAATATAACTATTTATATTTAATTTATTATAACGATGCTATATTATAAAAATATATATTATTAAAACCCTAAAATTGAACTGAAAAATGCCTTCAGGCTAAGTTGAAAGAAAGATACATTTCACATAAAACCTTTATCTCGAGATGTAATACAAAAGATGCATTATTAATGTAAATGTTTAACTCGCATAACGTAACTTATGGGACAATAAATCTCAATTTTGGATTGTTAAATTTGTAATACGTTCAAACATTTACATACAAAGAAGTGTGTTATAACCATGCCAATTCCTTTGTAAATCGTTGACTTGATTTGATTATAATTAATCTAAAATTATGTCCGCAAATATGTTTACTTATAACGGTTGAGTTCCATAATTCTATAATGTCATGTTGAAACCTGGTTTTCAAAAAAAAAAAAAAAAAAAAAAAAAAAAGGAATAGGAATACACTTTGTGTTAATTTCACGATAATTTTTAGGAAAATTGCTAAATCTTTTGAAATACCTGATGAAAATTTTTCCAAATGCTAATAACCACCATATTGGAATTTATCATGGGTTAATACTGACTAAAATTTGTGATAACATATATTTTTATAGGTAAATACAATTTGAATATTGAGTTTAGCTCCAGTTCACCTTCTTTTTATTCCAGCGTCTGGTATCCGACGCTGTCCTCAGACCTAATTCCTGGAATCTGGGAGTCATGTTCGTCTGAAAGAGATCCAAAGAAAGTTGGGTACGAAGAAGCTCAAAACGAATCGTTACAATCGTTTTGACATCAGCGACACCTATAAATATGTGAATTGGCAATCTCATTCTCTCATCAAGTGCACAAATTGAGCGCACTACAAAATTTCTCACACGATCTTTAAGCATGTGGAGCAACCGAGTTTTCTACACATAACCTAGCTGTTATAGGAGGGTTTTATTCAATTTGAATATTGAGTTTAACTACACTTCACATTCGTCGCCTGCTTTCTTTGGATGTCTTCTAACTATCATGATTCTAGATTCCAGGAGTCAAGTCTGAGACAGCGTCAGATACCAGACTCTGCAATCAAAGGGAGGAGAACTGGAGCTAAATTCAACATTCAAAATGAATCAACTCTTCCTACCATAGCTAAGTTTCCTACTTTTTATCTGTACGTAAACAAAAGTTTTGTAATAATTCAAGTAAATTTTTGATAATTTGTTGATTTTCAAATAAATTAATAATATTATACAATTATATATTTTGGTAAATTTACTAGATAAGGATCTAATGATTCAAGTAGAATACAATAACTTAGCGAATTGTTTGCCACCCCTCCTCGCGGGTTAGCAATATTGTCGGCCTCGCTCAGTGGAGAAGGGCGTGAGTATTGGTAGAGCGCCAGGACAACCAAGTTCTTGCGCAGTGACAGAGGACTACTAAGATTGACGGATACCCAGATGGTTACGGTTTGCTCGGTAATAAGGGCGCCACCTTGTTGATGGGGTGTGATAGTCGCAGGTCTCCAACAAGGAACAGTTTCCTGCCCTCAGGTATGCTCAATCGAGACCACTACCATGCACGCAAGAACTATTAGGTTTACGACACTAAGCCTTAGGTACTTAAATTAGCCACAGATTTCGGTTGATTATTTTCTAATAGTAAGTTGCAAGGTCTCTAATTAAATATCAGGCAATTAGAAATTAAAACCAATATTTCACATTTTTCATTCTGTATTGCCTATTTCTCTCACAGTGCTAAGGTCTTAAACTAAATAAACAAATATTTATTTAACTTAACTTACACTTAACTCGTTGGCCAATTGAAATAAAAATACGAAAAATTATTACGGTAGGAGCGCTCCGATTACTAATACAAAATTACAGTGGCCAAAATCATGATGACCATATTCCTGAACTACAAAATTACAAAACAATAATTCACATGAATACATAATGGCTAGACATTAAATTAAAGTTGAGTCCCATTTGTCAAAGTTCGGAACTGGATCCACCCTGATGCAGTTATTCAGGCCTAGTCCGATAGGTAGAGGCTCCACAATGACATTGACGGAGTTAGTCCGACCTCCCAGGGGAGCACGATGGAATAAGTAGTGTAAAGTCTACTCACCAACTGGGCGGACCCAAAACGCACACACGAGCCGTTCGATTGTATCGTCCGTGCAATCCAATATTGAAACTTTAATTTCATAAAGTCAGTTTTTATTCATTTTTCTGCGGCTCATTGAAATCAGTCAAAATACTTATATTCAATCATGAAAAACAATGTCAAACTTAACTTAAAAGAAAACAGCTGACTAAAACAGCAACATCTGTCACTATTGTTGGTGGTGTGTCTAACATACTCGTATTTTAGCTTACAGCGGCCAGTAAAATGTAAAGAAACGTTTAATGTATAAAACATAAGTACATTAAAAAAAGCGCAGAATCTGCCAATTACAATGATATACAATTTGGTCTTAAAACACAAAGCATAATTATTCTGACACAGAAAAAAATTTAATTACGTTTGTTCTTACTTAAACTAATTAATTACAATAATTATAGTAAAGTGTATTGAAGTATTAACATAATGCATTAATGTATGCACTTTCACGGAAATGGTAGGTATATAAATTTCATGACAACTGCCTTTACCATTATTCTGAGTAAAACTAAATAATAATACAAACATTAAGGACATAAAGTTACCGATTCAATTATTTATAGAACAGTTAACAAGTTTAGTAAGGAAATTTATGAGAGACGATGCAATTGTTACGAGATAATATCTCGGCCTAATTATGTACAATTTACAGAAACAATATGTGGTTACAGTATTTGACACTATGAACACGTATTTACAAACTATTTATCTCCGTGAACTATTAAAAGACTAGATTAGTATTAATTTATTACAGATAACGTATTAATTTCCTACGTTTATCGACAGGACTTGACAATCTTACTACGAGGCCCAAGGCTTAGTTTACCGGTAGATATTTAATTCTGTAAAGACAAAATTATTATACTGAAATTTTACTAACTGACATACGCAAGCGACAAAATATCAATGGCATGGTAATGGCTCACCTTAGCCTAACTCCTTTATTTGAACAGCTGATTGGCGTCTAATCAGTGACCGTTCTGTTATTGCAGCAACAATGAATGCGCGCTTCTTCATTTGGTATGTAAAATTTCGTTATGTAGAGTGATCAGTTTCTACATAACAATTGCTCAGGTAAAACAGAAAAGTACACGTCACAAAGTATGTCCAATATCGTAGTTTACATTTTAATGTGAGCTGATGTGTCAATACACAATTCCTTAGATTCAAATTGCCTTTATCACAGGGTTCAATTTTGCTTATAGCCTTTTAAATATTCGTTTATCAATCCTAAAACTCTCTTTATGGTGAATGGTATATATAGGCTACCTTTTTTTTTTCTTCATGGTTAGTTATTGAAAAACGGTTGACCGGTCATTCTTATCGTTATAAAATTTGAAGTTTGTCAAATGTACTCCTTGGGAAAAAAACCTAAATTTTAGCTGGTAAATTGCATTGTTAGAGGAACAGTCCAATCTAACAGCTATTAAGTGACGCTATTTTCGAATTGATCGGTCTTAGTCATAATTTAGCAAATACCACAACGTAGTTTATTTCATGGTTCATATCCAAAAGATAAATTTTGATAATTTATCCTACCATCAATTTTGGATCCTTACAGGTATATTCTTCAAATTTTGATGCCTCTTAAATACGAGTCTAGGTGGTTCTCGACAATAATTTTTCTATTAATGGTGAGTCAATTTAAGATTTCGTAGCCAATTTTCATAACTCTAATTAAATTTGTGCAAACCAGGGTAAGATTTTATACTTTTAGGGTCATTTTGGAAGTGGGTTGTGATATTTGCGACCTTTTTGGGCTCTCCTAATCTAGTAATTCAAACATTTTAGGGTAACTCCTGATACTAAGAACGTTTGATAATTTTCCTTTTGAAAATTTTTACATCTGAGTTTTAATTTACGTTTATTAAATTTGTATAAGTGGGCATTAGCCTAATTTAATTTAATTTCAATAAACATTGAATCACAAAAAGTACTAGCTCCGCCGGGACTAGTAAATCTGAGTTTTTGTACATAAGGATTTGGTTCTATGGAAAGAATTTTACGTAATGATTTTTTAAAATGAATTTGGACGGCAGTGTATTTTATTAACATGTATTTTCGTTTCTAAAACGCGTTTTCGAGAAAAATTTCAACGTCCAAAAAAGTGACAATTTTGTGATTAATATTCCTAGTTAAATCATTAAAGTCTAGACATAAAAGAATATTTAAATTTGCAAGGGAATGATGAATTTTCTCTTCAGCAATGATGCCAGACCACAAGAAAATCTTCAAAAATCTGATCCACAATAAAGGAAGGAAAGTTTTAATTTTAAGAAGATTCTAACAAAATAAATATTACAATACCCATAAAAAAATTGGCTTATGATAGAGCCATTCGAGTTTCCTATCACCGTTCCTTTAATTTGGAGATAATTTTCTTGGTTTCTTGGTTTACCTTTTCTGCATATAACTGTATGCAATTGTGCAAAAGATGGAGGAGAGCAAAACAGAGAGTTTTTAGATAAAGACCATGTGATATGAGACCAAGGAATACAAAATTAATTCAAAAACTAAATATGACATTTATGTGTGCTTTTTGTTTACATATCTTAAATTTTTTACGCGTTTAGTAGGATTGTTCATTTTTCAACTATGAGATACGCTGTGAAGATTTTGATAATGTAGGTGAAGTTTGTTTGTTGCAGTATGTTAATTTGTCAGTAATGTTGGGCTAAAATTGCATAGTTAAGTATAATTGTGGTATTTATCAATATTGCGTAAATCTATTTTATTAGTAATAATGTAGCGCATTTAACTTTCCAATGGTTTGTTACTGCGGAAATACACTCTCAGGTGTGGCCATTGTAAATATAATATGTGCAATCATCAACAGGTAAAAGAAAGCATATTATTTATTACAGCATATTAATTTCTGCATTTTTACATTACTTTCCATATGTAAATTAACTAAGTGGATGTTATATACTTTCTTATTTTACTATAAAGGTATTATTTTTATTCTAGGGGTAGAAAATTTTTGTAGAAAATTTATCAAATATATGGGAAATTCCGTCTTGAGGGTCATTTTAATAGGCATATATATATTAAAATCCAACTAAAACAATGATAAACGCTAATTATATTAATTGTTAAACAATATCTATACTTATTCTGTATATATATATATATATATATATATATATATATATATATATATATATATATATATATTTTATACAGAATAAAAAAAATCTTGAAATATATATATATATATATTCAGAAATTCTTTTCTGTATATAATATACAGAATAAGTATAGATGTAAATGTATGTATGTATTTTACAGTGCTAAAAAATTTGAACGCTGTATAAGAGTTTGAATTAATATTTTATAACTTAGGCCTACTAACTATTTATGGATAACCTACTAACTATTTATGGATAAGGAAAATTTATTTAAACGTCTGTAATAACTTTTCAATAGTATCCCAAATTTTCAAATCTGTAATGGTCAAGAAATATAAAATTACAAAACTTGTTTTTGATGTCATTTTATTACGAAATAAGTATAAAATTTCCGTGAAGCTGAAAATACAAACAGACTTGAAACCCATACAATTGGAGAATTATGAAACCATGTTAGAAGAAAACATTCATATTTTCTTGTTTTGACTTGTTTCTATGTCTTGAGGAACTGTCTTGATTTCGTTAGTAGCTGCAGCGATGTCGCTGTCGGCAACGAAGAAAAAGAAAACGCCAACGAGAGCCATCGTTGACAGGATCACTGCTTGAACGTGCAGTCCGATGTGGCTACATCCGTAGAAACTGGTAGCAATGGCGGAAGCCTGCAAATTCATTCACGTTACGTACACTTTGAAATATTTTTGGTAATTTTACTGTGAATAAAAGAAACTGATAATTGTAATAGCACATGTGTTTTTGATGCTATTACAAAAACACAGTAAAGCACATCAAACACAATGAAACATATAAATATGCAAGATAGAATTGCAAATCATTTTTAAGATTGCATCCATATCATACCTTGGGTCAATAATTGACATCAGAATTCACTCGTAGTTTAGTATCCATAGAACGGGCCCACAACATTACATTTATTTCCTGCAATAATATTTTTTCAAAACTAACGTAAACTTACGGTTAAACATTTTTGTGGACCTTTGAATACTTAATTGCAATATTTTGTATGATTATATTTTTAAAGCTAACTTAGTAAAACACTGTTCGAATTTATTTTTTATTTAATTAAAGTAGAGATATGGTTTACATTAAAAACTTATAATTACGTAGGAACAATTAAACAAATAATAATAGTAGCTTATTAAATTTTTGTTAATCATGTTTGTCCGATGCCTCAGCTAGTAATAAATAACTTTTACTGGTCAATAAATCACAAAATTCTTTCTTTGACTGTTAAAAAAACAGGGGCTTTTGCAATATTAGCCATTATTCAGTAACACTAAGTTCCTAGATCTGAAATCTGATCTCTTTCTCGGGTGAATAAACTAACCTTAACACATAACTACAATTTAGGAATTATAACTACCATGTTGAGTGGCAACTCCACTATACTCTAAAATATGCACTTAAAAAAGCACATCAAGTTTAACACGTTATTTGTATATCATATTTAGATTTGAATTTTGTTTAAATACAAAAATAAATATAGGTTTTGGTTCTACCTCTATAGAACAAAGTGGTCTTACCTTGATGACCTTGTAAAAAGGCACATGCCTCGGCCGCTACTCTCTCGAAAATAGTTCGGCAATGATGGAGAAGATTTGAGTGTTTTTAAACAAGAATCACCAAAGGTCAGAAGTAGACTTCCTATCATGGCCAGCGTTACACTGAAAACAGTACTCAGAGTGATTTAAAGTATAAGAAAATGTCTAGCAAAGAACTATTTTTAAGGTGATTGACACTAAATAATTTAATTATATCATATTTCTTTTACTCCTGAATTTGCAAGATTTACGTGTTACAACAATAGGATCATGATGTTTCATTGAACTGTCTCTGGCTCTCTTCTACAGTTGTTAAATATTATAAGTTTAAGAATACAATAAATCATACGGCTAAAACAAAACAGTAAACAGACTAAAAACTTTATTCAACAACAGATTTCAAAATCACAAAGATATCCTGCCCCCAAAATCGAAAAGTGCACACCTAGACTATGGTTGTACAGATAATGACGAACTGACCTGATAAAATAAACTTTAAAATCTTCCAATTCAATATTGAAAAATAAATTATGAATATATAATATTACTATAGGAAGGAATAAAACGAGACATGCAAACCCAAATAGCTATACACAACAAAAACTTCATTAGGACAAACAAGGAAATCATTGTTTGCACTATAACACTATGGCAAAAGAGTTTAACATCTTTCTTGACCTGACAGAGAAGAGAAGGAATGTCGGTTTCTGAAACGCAAAATTCTTCATTGCGTAAAAATAGAACTCCTCTACATCATTGTCTAAAAAGTATTCCCAGTTCCGAAAATGTTCTCCTCTAAGTACTTCAACTGACTACTGGCATTGTTTCACAGATGGTTTGGGTAGTAATAGGAGTATTTGCACTGCAAAGTAAGTGAACCCAACTCCAATTAAAATAACCTTTATTTATCTATAACGATATTTTTAATTTTTACCTAGCAAAAATAACTAACATTTTTATCCTTTTATTGCAGAACCAATACAGTAAGACAACTATGATGTTACTATCCAAATCCTAGTATTTGATGTTAACTATTAAGGAAAAATGTCTATTATTTTGCTATTAGATATCAAGAAAAAGTAATTTTACCTCGGAGTTATGAGACTCAGTTGATCAGTGTCGCCAAACACCGCAGTGTCTGGTAGGTTGATGAATGTATGATAAGATAAGCCAACAGCTGGCCCGACGCAGCCGATCAGGAACTATTGATCTCCGAGCATACCTCGTGTCTTCTAATCCATGTGGAGAACACAATTGGGGCACAATCCACCTAAAGTGGATAAAAGTCATAATTAAATAACTTTTCTGACTTTTACTTGATATTTATATTATTAGTAACTAACTGAAGTAAAATGTGTTTTAAATACCACCGTCAATCCAATTCATTTTAATGCAGTCTTATGGTTATGGCGACGTGTTAAGCCTAAAAACATATACTAAGGAACTAAATACAATTAAACATACGCAAAATCCAACTGTTTCCATATAATATGGTCAATAAATTGGCACGAATAAACACAGTGAAAATGACAAAATAGACGTGAAACACGTTCAATAAGAAAAATGTGTACCGTATGTATTGAAATAATCACTCTGCACAAAATACTATTGCTAATGAATTAAAAAAATATGACATAAAATATTTAAATCAACAACTAACAAATCAAAAAGCAGGTATGTGACTTACTGTAGATTGGTCTGTATAAAGTAAATTGCAACAACTGCCCAAACATTACATAGGACAAACCGTTGTTCTTTCAAACAAATATTGTACAAGGAAACCCTATCCCAATTTAAAAATTAAATAAACAAAGGTCTACTCGCCCAACATATATTTCATAAAAAAAATACAACATGAATGAGATAGAAAAACATGGCCTAAAAAAAAAAACATTGGAAGAATACGGAAATGTATGCAGGTTTTTTAAGTTAGTAAACTGTGGTATCAACCTGTTGAATGAACAAACTAAAATACAAATCAGTGCCGATGTCAGAAGCAACTGATAGGAACATATAACTCCACAAGAGGGGATAAAGCCATCCACCACCATGGCTACAAAGGTCTGACGATAAAGTTTAACCTTCGAATACATGTTACCATAAACCATAAGACCACATGAAATTGGATTGAATTGACGGTAGGATATATAAAACGTTATTTTATTTTAATCATTAAAATCGATCCTGACTAACTAGAAACAATTAGAAAATAGTAGAACACGAAAAGTCTTCAGACTATTAGATGTATTTCTGTTCGTGGACATCCATAAGGTATTCTTTTGGATTCGCTTGGCATTGATAAAGAGCTTTAGGATCAAATTATTCAAGAACATTAACACTGAAAGACAGTACTATTATTGCAATGTAGATTTAGTTCTCTTTTTAGCTGAACAAAGGAATGAGTTTTAGGGATAGTAAAAAGGTTTGCGATGTTAGTGACCTCACTGTTGTCAATTTTTGAATACTATTGACCTCTTGTGTCCCTATATAGTATTCTTAAAACATTACATTGACTAAGCATACTTTTCCTCACAGCGTTCAAGACTAATTTCTTAAAATGGTTGTCCATACAAATCCGACAAACTAAATTGAAGAAAA
>NW_025785016.1:0-37259 GCF_021130785.1 Homalodisca vitripennis | reverse complement strand
TGTTTAGTACACAGAGGTTACAGTTCAAAGTCAAGTCTCAGAGCACGAAGATAATCACTTAGACAGTTGGGAGACTGGAGCTTAGTGTGGAGTGTCAGGAACGGGACAGAGAGATAGCGACAGTTGTGTGTTTAGTACACAGAGGTTACAGTTCAAAGTCAAGTCTCAGAGCACGAAGATAATCACTTAGACAGTTGGGAGACTGGAGCTTAGTGTAGAGTGTCAGGAACGTGACAGAGAGATAGCGACAGTTGCGTGTTTAGTACACAGAGGTTTACAGTTCAAAGTCAAGTCTCAGAGCACGAAGATAATCACTTAGACAGTTGGGAGACTGGAGCTTAGTGTGGAGTGTCAGAACGTGACAGAGAGATAGCGACAGTTGTGTGTTTAGTACACAGAGGTTACAGTTCAAAGTCAAGTCTCAGAGCACGAAGATAATCACTTAGACAGTTGGGAGGACTGGAGCTTAGTGTAGAGTGTCAGGAACGGGACAGAGAGATAGCGACAGTTGTGTGGTTTAGTACACAGAGGTTCCAGTTCAAAGTCAAATCTCGAGGCAACGAGACAATCACTCAGGATATTTTAGGCTGCAGACTAGGAGGAAATTTGTATTTACATCTGTCAGTTTAATACTACATCAAAAAGGTATCTTACAGTAGCCTATTCCATGTGGGCGTGATATCCTTATTCTCCCTCTGTAGTCTGAAACCCGGTGTTGTAGAAATTATCTTTTTACTTTATAACACACCAATAATTTATTTTTTTTATTCCTTTAGAATATTTAAGAAAATATACCACTAATTATGTATGTTGTGTAATTGTAATGTTGATGATAGAAGCTTATTTACAAAATTAGGAGATATGATAGTTATAATATATTCCCTTCTTTTACTCTCATAAATTAAACTCTCAGGCTGATTGTTGGGTAATATACTACCATGTAAAAATTGAACGAAATCAAAGTAACTGTTATGAAAGATAATGTGGGTGGATGTAGCCTACAAGTAACACTTTCAAGCTTGGTAATAAAAACAATCACACACATCACATTAAATGTGATGTGCGTGCGTGTGTGTGTGTGCGTTACTAAATTTTAGTAACGTAATAGCATTATGAATAAAAATACTGCCTGTACACATATATCATATTATAGACAAATTATAGTTTTTAACAATAAAGCATGACGTTTTAAACAAAACCATAACAAGACACGTTTGACGTGTTATCTCTTTGTGTATAAAAATATATTTTAATTTAATTTTAGATGCGTAAAGCATGAACATGACATCCTGTTTATAATCTTCAAGCTGTGCGTAATTACGTTAGTAGAACGTGACTGACCGGAAACCACCAGATGACAACTGTTCAATATAAAAGAATGTAACAGCTGTCATCAGAGAGTCGCCACCACAACAGTTGGCTATTGTGAGCTGTTTTAATTAGTGTGCTGCATTATTACAGTGTTGTTCGTGTATTTGGACATCACACATAGTTTCTGATAGCTAATATAAACATGTATAAAATGTATTAAATACGTTATGTAATATTTAATGTAAGTATTAGGATAGTTTTACCACAATGTAGGCGTACGGTGCACCATGTTCACAGCAACATCTTTTGCTGAGATTCCATGCAAAATTTTAACGGAGGAAAACTCCACTGAGTAAACAATTTCTGTCGGCCCGTTCCCAAGATACCGTGTAAACAAACAGACAGAGAAATTCAATTCTCAAACTGCCGATTATTAGGATTTTTAGCACTCATTCAATTCCTGTGGAAGATTCTTGAGCATGTTAATTTCTATTTAAAAACTATATAGCCTCAAAATTAACTATTTTAAAATAAATCCAAAGTAAGAAGCGAACATCAAAAATCCCATTCCAGCGCAACCTGAGTTGTACCGGCTACAATGATTTATTATAAAAACAACACTAAGGAAGGATGTTGAAACAACACTCCACTATAACGGCACTAGGAGTATCTAGCCTCGGAATTCCTGTTCTGGAGTCTTTGTAGTTATTTCCGTTGTCTTCAATGTACTCGTCCTTTTAGATCTGCCTAACACCTCACAACTTAATCAAATTAGCAATTCATTTACTTTCTAAACAAGTCACTTTTTTATTAATATTAAATTAGTCTTTAGAAGCATACTAATCCTCAAAGATTCATTTAAATTGCGTGCATAATTCAACGAAGGAACAGTTAATTTTTTTATATTTATTGCTTAATGTAATTGTAATTACAAGTGGTAATTTAACTTTACATTTAAAAATTTTAAAACTGTCCCTAATTTTTAAAAGCCTATTTTGGGGAAATGGTTGCTTTTGTTTCCTAGAGGGGTGTCCTGAATTTCATTTTTCTATCTTTGTCGATTAAAGGTTGGATCAATCCATGTTGTTAAACTTTTTTAATTTCAATGAGCTGCCATTTTCTACTGGGTTGAGATAGAAAGCTTTAGTTTACACTGGTCTTTTTCTTTAATCAATACCTTTCAAATGAGGTGTAACGTAATGGGTATTTAAATTTAAAAATGTTGATCCGCTCCCCCCCCCTACAAAATCCCACTTTAGGGAAATTGGTAAAGTTGTTACAGTAACTACCAAGTTCACTTCTATTTCTTGGAAAGGAATCCCGAGCTCAATCCCTCATTATTCATCCATCAAAAACTAAACAGATAGTATCCGTTTGTATGAAAAGAGATGTTGTTTCTGTAATCAAATTAAGCATTATAACTTAATTTGTCTGCTTTAAAAGATATCTATTGTTACCCCTTAAATTTTAAACAAGTAAACCAATGTAGAAACCAGATTATTTTCAAGCGTTCCCTTCTGACATAAATTACACACACTCGTACTTGTTAGAGCTAGAACAAAAGAAAATTATAAATTAAAACTTCTCTCATATTCTTTACTGTATTGATAATGACTCTTACAAAGGATGGTGCATTTAACTTGACAAAGCATGTTGTTACTCAAAGCTTTCTCAGTTTGTATCCTTCTTTTCCCTTTCTTCGCGATGAATTATTAAAAATACATTCCTTTTTCTCGGTATAATAAATTTTTATTTAACGTCAAATATCTCCTATATTTTTATTGTGTATTATAATATTAGCGTGTATAAATTGCGATTACCTTCAATTTAAAGTCAAGCAGTATTTGGAGGGAATGCCAGACGAAAATACA
This sequence comes from Homalodisca vitripennis, assembly GCF_021130785.1. NCBI lineage: Eukaryota > Metazoa > Arthropoda > Insecta > Hemiptera > Cicadellidae > Homalodisca > Homalodisca vitripennis. The sequence continues at coordinate 34,077 of NW_025785016.1, read as the reverse complement.
TTGGCAATACTGCTAATTTAAAACTGGGAATTGGCTACGCGGTTTAAAATATTTTCAGACACAAAGGTTGGATCTAAGTGATATTTTTCAAAAGGTAATTAACTTTTCCTAAACATTTTAAGGTGGCTTACAATACAATATAAGGGTTCAATACAAACAATTTTGAAAATTGATAAATTGTACCTATGGATTTTCAAAAACTAATAAATAATAGCAATTTTATGAAAATTGAAGACAAAAACACAATTCTGGATAAACAATATAGTTTTCTTGGCAATACTATAAAGAGACAACCGTGTATTGGAGTTCCCTAGCGTGCGACTTTAGCTCATATCTGATCATAAATCATCTCTTACATAACACTGGAATTGCTTCACAGTTTCTTGGCAATAATATAAAGAGACAAGGGTGAATAGGGGTTCCACAGAGTGCGACTGTAGCTCATATCTGATCATAAATCATCTCTTACATAACACTGGAACTGCTTCACAGTTTCTTGGCAATAATATAAAGAGACAAGGGTGAATTTGGGTTGCTCAGAGTGCGACTGTAGCTCATATCTGATCATAAATCATCTCTTACATAACACTGGAACTGCTTCACAGTTTCTTGGCAATAATATAAAGAGACAAGGGTGAATTGGCGTTCCTCAGAGTGCGACTGTAGCTCATATCTGATCATAAATCATCTCTTACATAACACTGGAACTGCTTCACAGTTTCTTGGAAATAATATAAAGAGACAAGGGTAAATTGGGGTTCCTCAGAGTGCGACTGTAGCTCATATCTGATCATAAATCATCTCTTACATAACACTGGAACTGCTTCACAGTTTCTTGGAAATAATATAAAGAGACAAGGGTGAATTGGGGTTCCTCAAAGTGCGACTGCAGCTCATATCTGATCATAAATCATCTCTTACATAACACTGGAACTGCTTCAGAATATTCGAGAACACACTTATTCAAATACAAACTAGTTCGGTTACCAATATTATTTTTGATCCACCTTAAATCAGGTAAACAAACTCTGTACTTCCAGTTAATAACATTCTCCTTCCATTTTTAGTCTTGAGTTATGAATGTAGAAGAATATTACGTTTAAGAAAAAGGATATTTTAGTTCATTAGTACTTTGAGGAATACCAGTACTAATTGGTATATTGGTTATTCATTCTGAAGTATTAGACATATACATTTTTTTATAGAAATATATTTAATTTTGGCTGTAATAAAAGTATCGTATCTTTAATTTCAAAACAAACCATATTATAATAAACTGATATCATGTTAAATGTACCTCTACATCACCTTCCTCTTGATCTAGCGTTTGGAATTTAACGCTGTCACATAATTAACTCATGGAATCTGGAAAACTCACTTCCCACCGTGCTTCGAGTTGTCTAAAACACCTTAGTGAACTCATTTTGCACTTGATAAGGCAATATTGTTGTAGTCTAGATGTCTCTGATATCGGAACAGTGTAAAGATTTCATTTTGAGCTTCTTCGTTGCTGACATTTTTTGTTATCTTTTGGACTCATGTTCATCTACAGATATCAAATTATTCATCCAAGTTTGAAAAAAATACAATATATTGGTATAGATTGGTTTTCATAACGTCTTTCTAGTGGAATACTGAAATTAAGTATTAATACACTATGATTAGGAACCATAAGGTACGGTATACTTTCTGCGAGTTGAAATAATTTATACCGTTTCAACAAATTGCAGGGAGTTTTTTACAGGGTGTATTGAACTAATTTTGAGACAACAAGTATTATAGAAAGCGAAGTCAGTTATTCACAGATAAAACACTTTAGAGCAGTTTCAATAATACATTTGAAAGCTTGAAATACAGGGTGTGTAGCGAAAGTTGTAGAGATCGGAGTCCACTTCTTTAATCTGTGTAGTGTAGAATCTTATTATAATAACATATTGTTTGAAATTTTAACATATCCTCATATTTTATTTTTCAGAGAACTCAAGGAAATTTTTTTTATAAATATGGAAATAATTGTAAAGAAGCTCCAAGCTAAATTTATGAAAGGTCATTAAGACTTAAAGAATACATATTTATCCTATTATAAACAATATTGGAAGTAGGAAAATATTTAAAATCGCTTTTGTATTTAAAGATGTACAAAATTATGTGCATTATGGAAATAGACTTTCCAAAATTGTGTGTTATTGTGTAAATTTTGAATATTATGAAATTTAGTTCTAGACAAAAAGATTTTTTTTTGAAAAGTACGTTGTATATCAAAATAACATTGTTTTTGTGTTTAACAAGCGCATCTGTATACCTACAGTTAATATATAGAGGAACGTAAAATTCAAAATTTAAAAGTTTTCCGGCTGCCATTATGTAATTAAAAAGACTTTTTAAAGTGTTTGGATGGCAAGGGTCATTACAATTATTTGTAAAATTACAATAATATATACATATTAATATAATAAAGTAATTATTACAATAATATTATTAATAATCATCAAGTCCCAGACCCATGGATTTCGGGGTATCTTGTTCACAATATTTATAACAAATAAGCTATTCTCAGAGGTTGATTTTGCACGAAACCAGTTTAGTTCACTTTTCAGGGATAATCTGTTGTATTATAACCTATTTAAGGCACCTTTTTTGAAACACACTGTGCAATAGTTCCTGCTGCAAGGTATTGACATCTTAACGTTAAGGTGGCGTTGTAATGCCCTGGATTCATTATTTACAAAGTAAAGTTGCTTTGCAGCCAAGCCCTGAGGGAAATCGTCGAGACAACTTTGCAATCTCGCATTACCGCTCAAAGTGCTATCCTTTAACCTACGTAGTCTATTCGTTATATCATGTTGCAATGTCCCTGTCACATTGACATTTATTGGGTGAGCTTTACATTACCTATGACTAGATAGGCTGAATTATTTAAGTTTTCTGTCTATCTTGTGACTATCCGCATAATATCTCTAGAACTAAATTCTTAATTTACATAGTACAAATAGAATATAATAAAAATGTTATAGGTTGTTAATATATCTTTATTGCCCCATACACTTTGTATGGAGTTTCATCTTTATGTAGGCACCGAGTTTAATGATGGCCCATGTCTCTGTATAGGATTTGGCTGAGCGTTAGCAAACATTTTTAATTGGTAGAAAACGTAATTATGACCACAATGAGAAAATCGTGTAATAAATAAGTTTTTTTATCAAACTTAGTATAATCATATTAAATTCATCACTAATACAGTGAGCTATTAACTTGAAATTTTACATGCAATCTCAGTTAAGCTGTTACGTGGTGATGTCGACTCATACCTCGTCTACAGTATGCAAAATAATATTAAAGAAGGTATATAAATATTTAAAATAATACTAGTTGTATAAACTGAATAATATTTTTTTCATACAATGAAATCCAATATATTTAACCAGCAGCTCTATTTAATACTTTAATGAACGTCTTTATGTGGGATTTGTATCGTATACAGAGTTCCGTATCAAATACCATCTAAACCAGTAAACTTCACCATGGTTTCAAACACCAGGAAGAACATTATAAACATTATTACATCAATATTTAACAAAAATGTTACATAGAAAATATATTTATATAAATGTAACACCTTCAAATTAAATATTCTAACAAAGTGCTTAGTTTCCATTATTGTAAAGAAAACTCCGTACTAATCCAAATAATTTATTCTACTGTTCCAGCCGAATTCCTTTTATCTGGAATCGAAGGCAATAAACTAGATAAAAGCTGGTTTTATTGATAATCATGAAAGTAACATATGGAATAAAAAGCTGACATTTTTAGAAAGATTAATTTAGTACAGCTAAAATTTACTGTACGTGTAATTAAGTCACAATAATAGAGTTGTTCAAGACTACCTATGTTCTTGAAGAGACATTAGTGTTTTACATAGTAAATTTCAATGTTTAAAATATGAATTGCACGTTTAAATATAAATTGCAGTTTAGAAATGATTCTGAACTTTTAGTCTAGTTAAAGACAATAACGCGGAGTGCTGAAGGAACTAGTTCGATAAATCAACGTTAAGCCTTTCTTAAGTTGTTTGATACGTTCCAACCTTAGTCATTTCGGTTCAAGTGGTAAAGGTGATCGTAATCCTACGGAAACTCTAGCAATGTAAAAATTTATGTTTTACGTTCTATGAATTACGTTCGGTGGCTTTTATATACCTATTTAGGTTTGGTGATCTTCTGTGTACGTTTCTTTATGTATTCTAAAATAATTTTATTTCTCCATCAAGAAAATTACAACAAGACAAAAAATCCATCATAGTATAAAATTCGATTTCAGAGATATCTACGTGTATCAGTTATTCCCAACTTGCAGTTATTCCAAAATTGTCTTGCATGTTCCATAATGAGTGTCAGATGTCAAAATTATAACATAAGAAGGTGAGAAGTTTCTAAAATACGCCACAACACGTGTCTCGTAACGGACTACGCTCGTTTTATTCTCGGGATATTCTATAGACAGCAGAAAAATGGACAATCATAGTTAAACAATGTCTGTAGCCCACAGGCAGAGAGAAAATAAAATCTGCTAAAATTCTGAGGGATGGACTTAAATTACGCTTAGTCAAATCTCATGAACATACACTTTCATTGAAATAATTCTTTTAGAAAAGAAGATTCATGCAAAATTTAAAGTCTTCAGATGAAATCGTTGCAAACATATCCTGCTGATACTTACATACATTGTTAGGATACGTAAAGGCTCAGCCAAAAGCCAATTATAAAACACGAGGTTGCCTAAATAATAATTATGTTAAATGGAAAATCGTAAATTAATCTGTTACATAATAGCTCACAAAATAGTTCGTTCTTGAAATGCCCAATGTAAACATGGTCTAACGCTCAGCTAACTCGAGGTACTGACATGACCATCATCGAACTTTATATTTCTTGAGTATGAATATAGCTCCATGTGAAATTTTTGTATATACAGACATAAATTTATTTCTCCCTCTCGAGGGATGAGCTTCTCTAATGTAAATAAATTTAAAACAACAGAATGACACATTTCCTTAATACAATATATACTTTGTGATAATACGCAAGATTCAAACTTGTATTAACAGTTAGAATTTGGTTGTATTTATAATACTGCTTATTAATTTCATTTAATTGTGTTTAACTTTTTATGTTATATCACGCACTGTACCCTGTATACTACCTACATCCAGCAAGTTAAACTGACTTTCCTTTTCACCAATGTTTCAGTAAAATACTGCCATCACAGTCCAAACATGGTCAAAGTAGAAAGGTCACTAAGAAACTTATTAACTAAGATAACTTTCACAGTTTATCCTCTTCCGGTACGATAAAGTTTTAGTAGTACATAAAGCGTTGGTAAATACTTCGCAAATACAGAAAAACTGGTCAAGAGTTTCTGAAATTTTGAAGTTTAGACTGGTTTACGGCAAGTTGTCGGATTGCAGACAACTCTACTGAGGATTTCAGGCAGTTATTTGGCTTTGGCCAAATAGCGAGAAAAGCACAAAAAAATTAAGATGGTTCTGTAATTTGGCTATAATAATTTAAATAATCGTCTAAAATAGACATACATATTAATCGTTGTCAATAATATTATAAGCGTCATAATAGATAGCACAGTAATTTGATCACAGTAATATTATTTTTACGTTACAAAGAAAACTACGTATCTGTAACAGCAAAGGAGGCTCATGTTAGTAAAATAACACATTAGTAGCTTTGGATAGTATTCAACAACAACATCGCATTTGTCTTGTTACAAATGATATTATGCTTGATGCCATACATTGTAAGCCTGCCCCACATTTACTACCCGATAAATGTACACTCGAACAAAGAAATATAACAGAGTGCATTGTACAAACTAGCTATGCATTACTTGTTCGACATTCAGTCTGCCGTAGCTTTCTACAAGAGATCTCTTGTTTCTCATTCCATTTAATTTCCTCAATGTCATTTTAGTAACTCACAGTTGTATTACGACATCATCTCATCTCATTTAATAAACTTTACAATGAATCTTCAATCCCAGGTTTTAGTTTTGCGAAGTGTTAGCAAACAATGAATAAATCTTAATGCAATTTAACTGCATGGTTAAGCCTTATTACAACTATATCATTTGTTGCCTTATTGATGGTTTCATTTGTGTTTAAATTGCAATCTGCAATCAACTATTAGTAAAATTTGAGATATTGCACCCGCTCCAGCTTGCATCACCCAAGTTTCAATAATAATTTTTGATGAACAACTATTAGATAGTATGAGTATTAAATAAATACAATACGCTATTTATATATAATCGACCTATATATTTATTCAAATAATTAATCCTTTTATAATGTCTAATAGATAATCACATAGCTAGCTTCACAAAAAAATGCAAGTCTATAGCAAATCTCATTTTTGAAATATACTGCAGACAGACATAGAGGGAATGAAGAGAATTGTGCTAGACATTTTAGTGTTACGTTTTAACAAAACTCAGTCAGTTCCAAGAAGTGAAATTCACAACTACTGAACTTAATTCTGTCGTTTGATATTAATGTTCATCCAAAATGTAACTACAGATGAAACTGTTCTCGAGATATCCTTGCGGTTAACTAACTAGGAGACGCTGATGATCGGGTAAATTCTTGTTGCCATCGAGGTTGCTCATATGGCAATTTCTAAAATTTTCCTTAAACCTCTACTAAATCCCACAGAATGACATGTACCATCATCAAATTCGGCTTGTATACATGGAAATAAAGTTTCTTGTAAAACTTTAAATCTATAGGTCAAATCTTTCTCGAGCTATTATGCAGACAATTAGACTACGCTAACTTTCAGCCAAATGTCATAAAACAATATCACCACACTCAATGTTGCCTGTGTAACGATAGTTTTATGCAATTCTAAATATAGGTCAATTCGATTTCGGATAGCAAACATTAAATAAACTATTGCCAGCCCCTTGGGAGATACACTTCGATAATGCTCAGGTAATAATTTATTATAATAGTGAGTATATTTCAGCTAGGAAAAAAACACGATTATAAATTAGAGACGTTATGATTCATTGTGATCTTTGAAAAATTGTTATATTATAAAATCATGTATAATACACTTACAGCCAATACTTACAATGCAACTTTTTAAGCTTGCCACCATAAAATAAAATAAATAATAATACCCCGGTCGACTCGTAAGATTACGATTATAATAATGCAATAATTATGATTTCCAATGACCTTACTTTTGTTTTTTATTACATATAAAAAGTAATTGTAACTATTAATATAATTTTTTATAAATCTGCATATTAATTATTTGTTGTTTATAGAAAGTTTACCAAATGCATGTTATTCCCTGTTCTCCGTTCAATTGGTTTCATTCTGGTACTAAGTCTCTAGTATATACTGTTAATAAACAAAACTCATCATCCCCAAATCTTCTTTTTGGCATTACGGGTGTACCTCAAGGATCTTTCATTAGACCCCTATTTTTCTAATGCATATTGCTTGTATATTTTTCCAAATTATAAACTGTGTGTAACCTCTATATTTTCAGATGAGTAACTTATGATATAACCATTTTCAACGACTATAATTTGACTCTCTTTACTCATTTGATGGAAATAAACTCCTCCTATATGTAAGGAAATTAAATACGGTTGATTTTTATTCATTTCAAATGGATTTTTATTTTTCATGAACACCGCAGTTGTTACAAAAACACACTAAACACCAATCTATTAAAAGTAAAACAGTTCAATTTCATCAGATACATCACAATACAGCAGTGTGTATAATTATATCTATAACAAGTACAGCTACTGCGTTATAATTATGCTGGTTACTAGATTAATGCGGTTTAAACACCGAACTGCGACTGCAGTGGTAATGCAGAGTACTTGCACATACACTTGGTTGGTAAAACCACCTGACAGTAATCTGTAAATAGATTTAATATATGTCCTGTTGCGTTACAACTGCTTTAACTATTTTTAACATCATTTTCTTAGCATAAATGTGTCAAATAACTTGTTTGTGTCTAGTCAGTCATTAAATATTAGTTTATATAACTAGGTAGTCTTTATATGCTTATGACGCATAGGTATTTTGTATGTTTGTTAATTTACGTACTATATTATCATAAAATAATAAAATCTAAAATAATAAAACATTAAAATAATATAAAACTATTATCTAAATGATTTTTGAGTAAATGATTAGTTAATCCTTTAGCTCTTTAATACAGTATGATATGTTTTAATAAAACAATTTCATTCATTTTAGCTTTCGTACTTTCTATTCATTCTTCTACATTTTTATTTTGTACAATTCTATCATACATTTCATTTCCGTCTCTCTTATCGACAGAAAAATAAAGCTTCTTTTCTATAAGCAACACCGACCAAGTCCATGGGATTTGACTGAGCGTCAGATTTTAGTCTTAGATTTATTTTATAGGTAACCACGACGACAACGAGAAAATCGCAGAATAAATAAATTTACACACATTGAATACAACCATGGGCTATTTGGTGACATAGTAACATAAATTGCGTAATGGAATAAGCTCTAGATTTTTGAATTAATATAAATTTTCCATGCAAGCTCTGTGAAGCCTGTTACGGGACACATGGTGTGTCGTTCTTCTATATTAAAAAGATTAAAAATTAAAAACCTCAAAAAGAAACAAAAATATAAGTTACAGCTACTGATTTTATAATTATTTATTACATGGTCAATAATATGGAAACTAAATAATAATAAAAAAATGACTGTAGAGAATGATAACAGAAATTACTGAACCACAAAGATCAATAACGTACAATATATTAAAATATAGTACGTAACATCCAACTTTAAGGAATACTGTGGGGTACAATATCTAAATTTAATATCAAACGTGGTGACGATTACTAAGGATGCAAATTGTAGAGTTATGACAAATAAGACCGTTTATTTTTAATCTACGGTATACATTGTATAGCAAACTTCATTTAATAAGTCTACAATTTTACATTCATCACACATAAAGCCCACATTCAAACATTCGGATTGCATTCACTCCCCCCTACTAATTACACCCACTTCCAGCGCGGGAGTCGGTTTTCTCATTGATCTTCCAGTTAAATTCAGAAACTCATCAACACTGTAAAATCGTTTCATGTCAGATAGAGTTAGAGACACCTTGGACGTTGAGGCAATTTTAGTTGAATTTGGCAATCTGTAAAATAAACACATGTCTGTGAAGGCAGATTTTCATAAACATCCGTTTTTCCACTCCCCCTATGGTATGGTTTTTTCCCTCCCTATTTTCCCATATTCATATCGTCCTCATTAAGGCACATTTAAACAAACGAAATAAGGTTACTTCTAGGATGTAAAGACATTGAAAAGCCAAGAGTTACCAGTTTTCGAACAAAAATTTTGTTTACTAAAATTATGCAGAGATTGAGTCAGAGATCACTGTCGATCTTTAAAATATGCAAGGGAACAAGTGCTTGTTAGAATTTTATTGCGCCAATATAACTAAATTCTCGCTAAAATATTAGTGAGCGACAACTGTTGAAGATTGTCACAACTTTATAAAATGAGGCTGACCCTTAGTATTACACAAATAAATATTCAATTAACGATCACGTTAACTCATGACAAAGATAACAGAAAGGAATGTCGAAGAGTCCAAAATAAGCAATTCTGTATTCAAGTGCTTTGCAGGAAATAAAACACTTGTGGATCTGCAGCGAGTGACGGACGTTCGCAGCGTGACTTACACAGCAACGTGTTGGTTGTCTTGTTCACCTTTGAGCTGCGCTTATTATTTTTTATTGATAATGTAAAATGACCTTTATTTAAGACTCTGGGTGTCATTGAGAAAATATAAAACTAGTAATTAATCAAACATATTTTTTCTTATTTTACTTACTATCATGTATTATTCTTTTAAATAACCAGTTTCATCGACTTAATATTTATTTCATCAATTCCCCTTTAATGAACAAGTACTTTTTATTCTTTCTATGAAATACTTCTTAAGTAATTTACAGCCAAATATTACAATGAAGTGTGAAAAGGGAATGCTAAAAATTATGAGATTTATTACAATATCATTACTACATTTAACAATATCAGTATTTATCTCTTCCATTATCCATTTTATAGTAGGTACTATACCTGAGTAAAGTCAAGTAAATAAGATTTTTTAAGTTCAGATCAAACATATAATTTTTAAAACATTTTATATAAGCGGCGGTTTCAGAATTCTATGTCTTAAGTCCACTTCGTAAATATATCGGTTGGAAACTGATCAAACTTTCATCGAAAAGTCGTTAAACTTCCCACAAAAATTCATACCTCAAAATTGTTCATAAGAGAAAGTTGGAAACTGTTGTAATATCCTAATCTATACCATGAAATTCAACATTGAACTATTAAATTTTTTGAAAAATCTTAATACATCAATCATGTCAGTTAGTAACGGTTGCACTCTTCAATTTTAGATTAAAGAGTTTTTAACTTACAAAGCACTGACATAGAAACTTCGCTTTTAGCTGTGTGGTTAGTGACTAATTTTATCAATAAAGAATGTTCCGACTTCGAAACTCGGTTGGGGTAGCTTCATCTAAGCCTAGCCTGATGTAATGTAATAATCAGTTCTGGGATAAGAATTCAGATTATCAATACAAAAAAAGTATTATCAATTAATTTTTGAATGTAACCTGAGCGAATACTGTTGCATCAAGTGGTGTGGCGTACTCCTGCCATATGCAATACACACACCTGTTTCATATTAGCAATTTCGTTTGAATTCAGCTACATTCATGTATGCTAAATTCACTAATTCTGAAGCACTTAACTTCTCCTTTTAGTAAGACCTAAAAGCTTAAATTAACTGTTGCATTAGTCCATATTGACAAAACCTCAAAAGTTCCGAGCTTGTGAGCTAAGATCATAATGTGTAGAGATTTTAATTATTGGTGAATCACATTGATGCTATAATTCATCCCTTCAACGTAAAGAAGAATAAAGATAAAAAGCTATTTTATCATTACATTTTAATTTGTGTACTGGTTATGTTTTAAGCGTCTCACCTTCTAAATTTTTATCAGCAGGAATACATCAATCTAAGGGAACATCACCGACCCTTCACTCAATATTAATATTACTAATATATTTACCAACTTTCAAGAAGGTTAACACTTGCTGATATGTTGGTGTACATGGAGCATCTTATGATAATCCCATACGGAAAATCTCATTTCAAACTATTTAGTTATTTGCTTTGTCCCCCTAAAATGAGCCTTATAATCTACGGAATCCTTAATAAAATGCAAGATGACGGATGGCAACTCTGGAACTACCGTGCTACCTGTACGTGATCACAAAAGTAAGCCAGTAGCTATGTGTAACTGAAATTAGTAAAAATCTCAGTTAAAGCTATCACTCATTGAGTTGTAAACTCTTAATAAATACATTCTACCTCGGTGCTTAGTGATGATTGGAAAAGTAATAGTCCCCAATAATAAGTAATATTGATGTATATTTCACGTTTTTACTTTTATGAAATTGAATGTTTAAATTTACTGAATTGAATTAGTGCATCATTGACTGAGCTTAAACGAATCTTATCTTTTGAGAGGCTATACAAATTTCCTTTCTGTCTGTCTGTCTAACTGCCTTTTCGTACAAAATATCTCGTAAACAAAATTACTTATATACTTGAAATTTTAATGGAGAATTTCCATTTAAGCAACAGTTAGTTTGATACTGGTGCACGTCACTCCTTGGGACTTAGTGAATATTTTTCGCAGTAGTCTTATGGGTAGACACGATTACAACGAGAAAATTGCAGAATAAATAAATCGTCAACGAACTGATAACTGAGTACAGTCATGTGAGACTTGCTAATATAACATTTCTATTCATAGGGGAGAACGAAAAAAAAATAGAGTAAAATTCAATGTTAATAATCAAATGACAAGATTTTATTTCAGCGAAATCTTGCGTTGTAGTACAATGTTTAGCTCACCGGAACTTTATAATTTAAACACTGAAATGTGAAATGAAAATGAAAAATGTATTTATTAAATAGGCGGAGTTAGGACTATTAAGCCCTCTCTACCGCTCAACCTCATATTGTAATCAGTAAATTCAATACACTGCTATAAAACCTTGAGCAAGAAAATGTGAACGTATGATATTGCATCATATTCCGAGAAATATATCACCAGTAGACTTTAAATGTTACATGAAAATTCAATTTATACAGACAAGAATGTGTTTTATGATTTTGTCATGCTTTAGTAACTCTTAAAAGGTGCAATCACAGTATTACTAAAATAAAAACTTCTGTAACAGCTGTTTTTAAAATAAACTCACCCATGTATTTTTTATAGTTTTCATTCTGTTACAAAATTTTTGTTTTCAAAGAAATTATTAACATCCGTTAAATATATTGTTAAAACATATAACACAATGAAATATAATTTTCCACCACAAAAATAAATAAGGAGTTAGATAAAGAGAATGATTTATCAGCGATTATCACAAAGTGAATGAGTTTTAATAGTTCCATCTGCTTTTGCTTCTATTATTTATGAGAGAAGATCATTTATCTATCTGGCAAGTTTTTTACAGTTTCCCTACAATCCAAATGATCTTCAGTCAGACTTCCATTTCCTTTACTGTGCAAAACATTTCCTCAGTCAAAATAAAATATGATTTGTATGGTTTAAGAGATTATTTTATAAGTAGTTTTCACAGTATAAGTTGAATTTCATTCTGGCAGTAATTTTCTTTTACTAGCAAAAAATTACGTTTACTGAAGAAGAGAGTCAATACTACCAGGTTTTAAATATTTATCCAATTTATCCGATATATTTATAGTTTTAGCTCATCATTACAATTGCTTTAAATTTCAATTTAAAAATTTAGAAAGGAAATTCTTTAATATGTTTTTGTATCTATATTGAGGATTTATGTTACTATACATGGTAAATTTAAAACCAACATAGAAATAGACTTTAATTTTGTTTCAAACTTACGTTTTCTTACTATCTTGCACCGATTAGGAAAATATATCCATACGGTGATCTGAAAGCTACTTCGGTCAAAAAGCGGCTACTTTCAGTTTTTTCAATATACTTCCGGACTAAGAAGTAGGGTTAAAAATTACAACTTCAGTGGGAAGTACCTTCACTACTTCTATAAGTTCATCAAGTTCAGTTCTCAAGGTAATGAGTGAGCGAATCAACGTAGACATTTACTTTTGGGACTATCTCGACCTACTCCCATGAATTGGACTTATATACCATATGTACCACAGTTTTAAAAAAAGCATAAATCACACAACCATTTTACTAGTACGTAACCAATGCATCAATTTGTATTCTTACTTGTTGTTAGATTTCAACATTTGATTGTTCTGATGTACAATGGCTCCACTAACAATTTTTAATTTGGTTTATTTATCTACACATCTGTTTGGGATATTCCATTCTGGATATTATCTTTGGGATTTAATAAAAGAAGATAGTTTATACCAATACGTGAAGTCATGTTTCTATTTTTCCATAACGCAGTGAAGGCGAATGCCCTTATTTCTTAATATAGGGCATCGTTGGATAATAAAGGGCATTTTAATGAGTACTTTATACGTAATTGATTAATTTGTAAACTTAATTTTAAAAATAAACCAGATTTTAAACCAGAGAGGTTGGTCAAATTGAAGATGAGGAGAGAGGGAGAGAGAGACTACCTGCTTACGCAACGGTGTGTGGAGCAGATATATAGTCTCCAGGGATTATATAGGCCACCGTACCTCTACAGAAGACTACATTATGTATATGCCTGCAGGAACCTGGGTCCTGTCCACTATTAATGTACATTTCACGTTTCTATAATGGATGGTACTGAGATGATGGGACATAGTAAAAAGTTTACAATACCTGGTCGGGAATAGCTATTCGCTAAAGTGCAACAATGTAATTACGCACAAAATCTATAAAACGTAGAGAGCACTTCTTAGTACTCGTATTACATGCATGTGCTATAGCATATTACAATATGCTATCACAACTAGTTAGATACATCTGGTTGTTATAGAAATGTGAAAGCAACTAGATATAAGTTGTTATACATAGTAGGAACTCTTTTACATATAGTAACAAACCACTATATGTAGTAATATATTGTAATATATAACGGTGACACATACTTAGCTACATATTTTGGGACTGTGCACTTTGATTTTAGTTTTAAATAACCAGAGCGTTTAGTTTATAGTAAGTTAGCATAAATAAGAAGTTCGCATAAATTTGATACCTTTGTATAGATAGGTAATTCTGTACGATTATTGGGTAAAACTTATGTATTATCTTAAAACGATCATTTTTAATCATTTTTCATATCATTATAAGTGTCTCAAATACGAAAAATAACTATTAAAGGAATAGATGAAGAAAAACAGGAAAAAAATCCGTGAATAAAAATATTGAGACGCTGGCAGCGATAAGAGGTTCATTATCCACTGGCCGCTTCTTATCTCGTCCAATCTGAACAGGGGATGATGTGTTCATTTTATTTAACCCTTTAGATACTACCTCAGGGAGTAGTTTTAGTTTTTTTACCAAAAGTAAGGTGCTAACCAAGCCCGCATTTATGTCCAGGAGCAAGGGCTCAGATCTCGTGAATGATTTTGTAGCACTGTCAGGTAGAATGCTCTGTACTGGACACATATTCCTTACTAGGTTACTGAATCAGTATGCAGATAAAATAAAGCGTCGCCGAATGCAGATAAATCCTGCAATTTTCAGTGTGGAGCTCGAATTTCTTATCCATTGCTGCGTATCAATAGTAGGGTATTAGAGAGCCTATAAATTTGAAACAAATGAAATTGGTCCAGTAATAGCTTAGAATTACCTTAATTTTAAATAATAATAATAAGAATCTATTCAAGAAAATATTGTCCGATAGTAACGTGTATTTAATCCTATAGTTTACTGTTGTTGTAGGAAAATTTAAGTTTAGATTTGGTTTCTGTATATTTCACAAGATCTCCAGATAAGCAACAATATATTTAAGCAAATTATATAAATAAGGATTATTTTTGAATAACCGCTCTGATTTCAATGAACACTCATACCTTAAAAGTTATTTATTACTTTAAATTTATTTTTCCTCCAAGTCTATTTGTTTATAATTATTACCACAAAGTTTATTCTGATAGAACACATTCTTTATCACCCTTTATTTACGTTTTTAAAATAAAAAATAAAATATATTTAATAAATAAAAGTATGGATCGAGACTAATAAGACCGGAATTCAGAATGTTACGTACGCGGGTTTCTAGATTAATACGATCAATGGGTATCTCAATTTTAATAGGAATGTTCAATGTTTAAAAATACACTAGGAGGCTTCTCCTAAAGCGAGAGGTAAGGCTGTGGATGCTTACACAATAAATTCGAGTTCTATTCCCAAGGAAGGCAACACCTTAGAGCCGTGCTCTTCGATTTTGTGTGGTACCAAGTGTAGGTTCAACTGGAAAGTATAAATGAGCCAGAAGTGAACCCTCCTGGGTTATGAATTGTTACTTATTTCATTTTAGTACTATCAATAAAGCTGAAGTAATGTTATATCACGTCATTTACAAATATAGGGAATCAATTAACATCAACAGAGAAGGCGTTTGTTTGTGTAAGGATGCTAAATACCAGGCAATGACGTAACAGTTCCTTGTCACGTCCCGATGCTCCACAAGGCACAGAACAATTACACAGACACTATGTGGAGGCGTTGTATTGAAGCTCTATACAAACATAACAGCTGCTACAATAATATACAACTTCGCTTACTAACAATGTCTTACCTTATGTTATATTTATTTGTACCTTATGAATTAATTAAACAAATTTCTTATGATATTTAGAAGTCTAATTTTAAATATACCTAGGCATTTCATAACTAAAATAATATATTAACAACTATAAAATAATCTGAATGTTCAAAGCAGGTATTCCAAGGAAACTATTTTCATATTTAAACAGATTTAGTCAAACACCTTTCATTAAATAAGAAGGCGCAAAGTAAACATTTAAAATAAGAAACATAAAGACTAAACACGAACCGCCTCCAAACATAGATTACACAATTAACTCCTTGGAATATTTCGCACACGACTGTTTCTGTTTATATTTAACACCTGTTGACAGTATGGTTCTCTCCACATGAAAGCCGAAATGGAACTTCCCCAGTTCCATTTATTCTGTCCCCAGAATATTATTCTATCTGTATGGTCCTAGGGAATTTATTAATAAAAAATTAACTATGGCTAAATGAATAACATTTATTTTAAGCAATCATTCTCACCAGACTGTATTTAACAGTACAGTATACTTTTTCAAGTTAATATATCCTGTAAGGATGTTAGACATTACTTTTGGTACATGACATAAACCTGAGCACTACGTTTCGGGTACGGGAATTTGCTTTCTTCTTCATGTACAAACTAATTTCAAAAACTAGGTTACATGTGTTACATAATTTTTACACAATATCCGAAAAAGGATAGCATTTCCATATTTATATTTAGTCCTTTATAGGAATATCTTATGATTTATTGGATTTTTAAGCTAATGATTATGGAATCTTCTTATTTTCGGAGGCTACCAGTTGCTAAATTTGTTTGACAATATCCATCCCTTAAAAATATAGAATGGAAGAGAAAAATCTAATGTGACATCTCGAACAGTTATATATATATATATATATATAACAATATGCACAGATTACTTGCGTATTCTGAGAATATTTAACTTGTCTGCGTAAAAATGAAACTCCCAGTCTAATACTAACGCCTTACGATGGAAGCAGTACTGAAGTTATTACAGCCAACACGTCAAAGATTATCGTAAATACTTTAAACCCCTAATGGGGCAAGAAATTTACGTTTCTCTTCACAAGGTTTTACTGTAAGGGAGTTACTTTACTGTTTTACTACCCTCACTCAGTATTGTGGACAGGGGAGCTATAATGGGGGACTTTCTACCCCTGAGGGTTGTGCTCTTTTACTATCAATAGTTTAGTGCTTCCTTCAACGCCACTTTTAAGACTTTTGTTTTCGTCGAATTTCGTTTCCAACATTGGTACCATATCATTGATATATAGCAAATTTTACCCATTTTTATTTCATGAACCGCCTTCTACGGTTTTAAACATAAACATTCTATAAAATTATAACATAAACGTTATACCAAAACTACACAAATATTAAGAATGGAGCTATGAAAATTTAAATTACATAATAGATTACTCTCTTCTGAGACGTTACCAAAATATTAATCCATTATAGAATACCCAACTGATAAACTTCACCTAATTTAAATGATTTTATTTTATTAAAATAAGGGCGAAACTACACATGAAAGACAAAAACCCCTTCCTCACAATTGGATAAAATGTCAATTTTATACTAAAACATCACACATAAGTGTTTTTAATTGTTTTTAAGATTATTTGCATAACTATATTGTAGTGAAGATTGAGTTGCATGCGTATATTACATTTAAATTAGTCTGGCTAATTAATATATTGTTATCCAATATATTCGATTATCATAATTAACATTTTACAAAACATATGATAAGCTTTAAGCACAGAAGTGGTCACTAAACCGTTCGATTTTATGAAAGAGTTCATAAAATGAACGATATTATTTATGTATTTTTTACGGTAGTCTCATTTTTACCCTTAAAAAATAGGTAGGATCGAGACTCTTCCTCCATTCTCAAGTAAGTGGTATAGTAAAATGAAGCCAAATACAACACATGTATGTATATAAAATAAAATGAGAAACCACTTTCTTTATCATAAACAAAACTAAATTTCGTATTACCCTAGATCTAAGTTTCAAAACGTCCAGCTGTTTAAAGTAAACGTAAATTAAATTAATACATATCGTCATAATTTAATTGCAAACGTTACGTTAAAGAAAGATTATACACACATATGTATATTATATTGTATAGTAAAACTCCAAAATAATTTTAAATTAGTAAAATAATTAATATAATCACAAGCGCAGCCTTAACAGAACAAGTTTTAAACATTATAATATATTGTTACAACATGATTTCTATACACTGTCGTACAGTCTGTACCCAAATCGTTTTAATTTGCATTGTACAGTATTTCAACTTTATTTCATAACTTTTCATAAATTTTTATGAAAGGATATCATTCAAAATCTGTCAAAACATAATCAAACAATCATTTTTTAATTAATACATGTACACTATATCCTAGATGTAAAACTGATCATTGCGCAGTTTTATTGAATAGGGAGTTTCTTGTTACTTTGTCTGCTAATTACAAAACTGTTTAGTCTGATCTAGAATTGGACCATTCTCGTTAAGAGCATAAAAACATACACGTTTATTCTCAATTACAATTCCAATGTTCACTTCAAGGTTTGGTGCACCACAAAGTAGGTCAAAGTACAAACTGTTTGTTATGTATGAATTTAAATTCTTACAAAAGGCTATTCTTGCGTTTGTATCTCAACACTTGAACTTCTTGTAGATTGGGTCACAGTACAATAGTACAGATTTATCTCATAGATCATAGATTCACCACACTTTTGGCCACACAACAGATACGGTATGTCGAGTTCCTTTCAGAAGTTTTATGCTGTCCAAATTTAAATCGTTGTGACAAGACGCGACAATATTTTACAAGTCACTGCAGTTTTCACCGCTCAAGACTCTTAGATATTAAAAAAACTTCCACAATGTTCTCTCTTTTCTAGTGGTGATGACAAGTAGTAATGTGTCGATATTAAGTTTATTTTCTCATACTGAATGTTTCAAATAAATCCAGAAGATGGAATGAGTCACTTAGTTTACTTTATCGAGCACCATACACTAGTTGCTGAGCTTTCATCAGTTGACATGCAATCATTAAAAGGTTACAGGTTTGTAATTTTCTCTCCCCTTTACATGTTTTTACCAAAGCGAGCCTTTATATTGGTATTATTAACTACTACTACACAGAGTGCCACAAAACTCTTTACATGCACTTTAGAATATTGCTCTATGAACCACGATGAGCTAAAAGAATAAATGCAGTCAATAGTCTATCCTTTTTCGTTTATCGTCTGTCGATCTATATATGTCTTTTTAATTATAGTTTTTTTATATATTAATTTAAACAAACTCTTCAATAATATAAAATTTTTATTTTTGTGAGGCCTTTCGTACTCAATGAGAACATCTTCGAACTCACACAACTGAATAAAAGTAATAATAACAATAATAACATAAACAATTTGGTCTAAATAAAAACATATGTCATTAAAAATACAAAGAGATAATATTCTATGACAGAACAGTATGTTATATGTATATAAAAAATAAAGTTGATATTTAGTTAGATTAAATAGAGTAACGTTGAATTTTGAAAAGGCCCAGGTTCGTTGTTTACCACATTATTTTGGTTCTTTTTATAAAAATTGTTTCATATGCATTAAGGAATTTTGTATTTTGTACTTTTTTTAATAATTTTGCATTTTAAAAAGAGTTCCCGGTTTGATCTAACCAAATATCAACTTTATTTTTTAAATACATATAACATACTGTGCTGTCATAGAATATTATCTCTTTGTATTTTTAATGACATATGTTTTTATTTAGACCAAATTGTTTATGTTTTTCTTGTTATTATTACTTTTATTCAGGTTTGGGTCCGAAGATGTTCTCATTGAGAACGAAAGGCCTCACAAAAATAAAAACTTTATATTATTGGAGAGTTTGTTTAAATTAATATATAATTTCCAATAAGAAAAGAGCTTCAAGAATCTAGTTTTTTATTTCAAAACCGGTTAAGGTAAAAAACTAAAATGTTGTATGATTATTTCTCTTTCAATCTTATCCCAAAATAGAAATTTATATAATGTTATTGTATACATTTTCAATATGGCGAACGGTTGAAAACTTTTAAGCTTAATAACGTTAAAACTAATAAGGTCGTGAAATTTTAGGTGTTTAATTTTAATGTTATAATCAATACGCATTAAATATATTTTGAAATATTTCATCGATATTTTTTATAAAAAAGTCTTAAAATCTTTCTACATTATCGTTTAAATACTCAAAACGTTTACACATTATAAGAATAAAAGGAAATCGTTTGGACGCGTAATGATCATATATTTAAAATTAAACATCAACAATAATGATGCGACAAAATAACGTCGGTCTTAAGGAGTTTAACCCAAGGACGTGTGACTACAGCTGGTTCATAGTGCTCACAATACTTCAATTAATTATTTTTGTTGTGTAGTAAATTCATGATTCATACCGGTCCGTCATAAATATTACACGGAAGTGTTTCCGTTTCATCTAAAGTAATATAATATTGCACCTAATACTTCGAGTGTTAAACATAAAACCAAGTAAAAGATTTAATTGAACAAAAATAATAGTTTAAATTTTTAAACTGAAAGTCTGCCTAAACGATTTTCGAGAGTTCAGCTCGTTAGTCTTATTAAGCTACTACTTGAAAATACACTTTCAAATGGACACTAATAAGGTTGAACTGCTGGAAGTTTTCCCTTTGGACGGATTTGCTTTATTGAAGGGGTTAAGCCAGGAAACAATATTTTAATCACTCCTTGCGTTCCAGAACTCTTATTGCCTGAGCGTTAGCGAAACCTGTAACGCAATAGATTGAAAATATATACACTCCTTGCGTTCCAGAACTCTTATTGCCTGAGCGTTAGCGAAACCTGTAACGCAATAGATTGCAAATATATACACTCCTTGCGTTCCAGAACTCTTATTGCCTGAGCGTTAGCGAAACCTGTAACGCAATAGATTGCAAATATATACACTCCTTGCGTTCCAGAACTCTTATTGCCTGAGCGTTAGCGAAACCTGTAACGCAATAAATTGCTAATATTTAATCTTGTCTGTCTTTCGGCCCGTCTAATATCATCCAAACGAACCTAAAGATAACCTAAAGATTTGAAGTTTTTCCTGACATTTCATTTTTAGAAAGGCAATAATAATTTCGATGTTGGTGCATGTCATTGCAAATATTTGGCCATTTCTGAATTAATATTTAGATAATCAAAATATCAACGGCAACATTTTACAATGAATGAATTCTATTATTGATATTTTCAAATAAACTGAATAAAGTCATATGGTATAGTAATAAATGCAGATATTTACGTAAAATGTGTTAAAATACTTGGAGTGGTTTACTGTCTTTTGTATAAAAGTTTTTAATAAACAAAAACCCAAAATAAGTGACCAGGGTCAATAGGTATTATATTTATACAATATAAATATCTATAAAATTTTACATTTACTCAGTAATTCGCCTCGTGAATATTTGACTTATGATTTACCTGTATATACTGTATTCAATGTTCTGTTGTGCAACCATTTTAGTATCGAAATCTTAGATACAACTATTGCATCTTAATAAAACTAGTATATAGGATGTAGCAAAACTGTTTGAGCTTCATGACCAAGGCAGAACAACAACCTATCGTATATCTCTTTTTTTGCTGTTAGAGATATATATAGATAATTATTAACATGTTGCTTTAAGAAAAGACTCTTCAATAATTATCATAGTGATCTCTGTTTTCACGAATACATAAGGTTTAATATATTTAATAATGTACTTATCCAGAATTAATTCTAAAATTTTCTTTTTAAAAGGATTGTAGAGTTTCAAGTACAACTCGAGTGAATGTAAAATACCCAATCTAACTTAAACTCGTCCTTACGCTTAAATCTCTGAGTGCCATTTCCGTAAAAGCTTTTCTTCTGTTCTCTCACAAAACAGAGCTTACTTTGTTTTCCACTTCCAAATTAAAAATATATGAGATCTGAGCTGTAATATATATTTATTAACCATTCCATAACGAAGATTTTGTAGTAGTTGTTAAAATTGTTTACAAGACAAGCAATCGCTCTTTATTTTCAACATGAATATTATTATTTACAGCAAACGCCTTGAGGCAAAGAAAATTATTTATTTAAAAAACAATAGAATCCAGCAATGAATGAGTACATTCACCCTCTTTCCAGTTCATGTCAATTTTAAAGACCAGTTATTACAATATGTTTCATCTGGTTCCTCATGTTGTGATTTATACGATGCCTGAAAGGACAATTTGTTCTACATTGGTCTCGTAATAACCTTCCTTAACCTATTACTCATGTAATAAATCCGCGTGTTACTATGGCGTAATGCTTGAATCAGATTATCAGTGTTATACAATAAAGGAGGTTAGTTTCAATAACAATAAAAACATGTATTACGGTAGTAAATTTAACAAGAAATAAATGGTAGTTAGCAAAACAATCTATTCTGTCTATATTTATAAATATATGCAGCAAAATCATTCAGATTTACCTAGACAAAAACTTAGTGCTTATGCTAAAGAAAGAAATGTAAATGTTACGCATTTTTAGTGCCTCATTCCCTGAATAGTTACAATATCTGGAATAATATGACAGTATTAAGATAAAGATTAAAACATTTTGGAAATTTTAGAAATGTAGTGAATATTGATAGCTTCTATCACTTACTTTAACAATAGCAACTAGTTAGAAACAAAATAGAAACAAACAGTTAGAAACAAAAATCTAACTACAATATACACAATTTATATTTACAGTTTACTTCAAATCCTTCAAAAACTGCAATAAACACAGATCAGCTAAAGATAGTAAGGGTTGAATTAATTTAAAGTATTTGAAAAGTGCTAGCTTTTTATTTATTAGAAATAAATATTAATTCTTTAAATATCTAATACATTATTTTCTTAAAAATATTAGAAAGGAAAAGATTTTGATTCAATTAATTTTCTACAGGAATGTACACTACATTTAACAATATTTAATTTGATACAAACGAAATTGCAATATAATAATATATTTTAAAACCACTACACTGACCAATATTAGTTAATAAGCATAACAATGTGATAACATTCAAACTATATTTATTCAAGAACTACTTGTTTAACAAAAATTAATGTATTCGTTTAGTAATGGTTACACTGAAACTGCAGTTTAAAAAGAAAATAAATGTGTATGATTTTATAATTCTGAATGGTATACCAGTGCAAATACAGTTTAAACAGTAATCTGCAATATACTAGCATAAACTGTGATGCTTAGCAGAAAGTATAGACTTGGCACAACATAGAACTGGTTCGCTGCCAAATACTATATATATATATATATATATATATATATATATATATATATATATATATATATAGATATATATATATATAAGTGGATGGCTAACTGCAGTTAACGACTGCAATACAATATTGAAAACTCAGAACACAGTTAAACCCTTTAGCATTTAATGTATTAATAGATATTTGTATTACTCTTACCAGCAAGCTCAGAATAAATAACGGTACAGGCAGAAGCTCAGGTCGAGATTTAAAATTATCATAACACGTAATAAACGAATCAATTTATGACGCTAAATTACATCTTATTCCTCACGGGTTTTGAAAACTTACTCTAGAGAGTGGCAGTTTTCTAATATTAATTTATTTTTATATTAAAAAGAAAATGTGAGTTCAAATATACGTACTATTGTTGATTTATAATAAGCCAACAATTTTGCAATTAAACCAACCTATTATAGAGTTAGCTGTCAAATTTTTAATACATACCAACGTGAGTATAATAAAGCTGAACTATTCGTTTAGTACGGTATATGATACTTGTACAGTATTAATGATTTTGCCTACTTAATACATTAACTCTGATAAAAAAATGTCTAGTTTTCACGAATCCGCAGTGATCTGTATCTAGAGGTTCGGAAATACTACTAATCAATGTGATCTTATGGCGGTAAAGATGCAGAATATTACATGTATACAACAAATACTTATCGATGACGCAAACACATTGGTAAAGGTTTTCTGTAGAAATGATTCCATAATTCGGAATATAATATAATCAAATTAGATGTAACCGCGTAACCACTTTTCCCTCAGTAAAAGGACGCGGTGGGTGGCTATAAATGGATGAAACGTAAATACTTTTACACACGTGTGAGTTTCAGTCTAGATCCGTTTCACAATCTGACAGCATCGCGTGTGGAATAGAGAACAGTGAAATATTTTTGTAATGGCGGCATATGCAATCGAGCTTATAAAGGTTGGACTAACACCATAGCGAGAGTCTATGGGTTCGATCCTCGGTGAGGTAAATAGAAATATGTAAGTAGGTTTGGATCGGTTTTCATTGAAAATGTTTTGTATAAGTGAATAAATTGCGACTAAGACTACATAGAAGCAATACCAGGAAACATGGCCAACCCTGCAGTGTCTAATACTTAATACTATATGCTAAAACATTTTGTTTCAGGTCTTTAAAAATACAAATTAATAAATAAAACTATTTAAACTTATGGTACTTCGATATCTTAACACTTCAATATAATTGTTTAATCATGATCCCAAAGATATCAGTAATCGCACTTTTCAAAACCAATAACCTTATAACTTTTAATGTCTTTTCATTCAATAATAGTAAATTTTCCAATACTGAGTTGAACTAATATATCGCAGCTAGTAAAGAGTATCATATCAGTAAAATTGCTTATTTTGTATTATTTATGATTCTTCAATTTGATAGTCAGATGGCAACCATAATAAGTGTATCTTCCATCTGAGTTTTCTAGAAAGGAATTTTCATAATAACAAAGAGATAGAACAAACAAATATGTACGTAAAAGGTGTGTTTATACCTTAATACTGTATATGAAGCAATACTTACACGATATACAAAATTAAAACTATTTTATTGGACTATTATTAAGTGATTAACTATAATGTCGGCAAAAAATAATGAAATTAAAACTAAACTCCTGTAGAAATATATTTTAATAATTATAACTAAAAAATAATTATACGAACAAGAGGTAATAGGTTACTGAGGTTATTTATACCTAACAACGACCTAAGTACAGTTTACCAAAAATGAATTTGATTTAACAAATCTTTGTAACGGTTTTACAATTTTAGAGATCATTTATAGATCTAGGCTTGAAAATTAACAAGCAAAGCACTAACTCTTGAATATTAATGGACCTTTTCTTTAAAATACTAGATTAGTTTAACTTATGTCTGTGCTTGAAATTTCAGTGTGCTTAATGGACAAATTTAATTTAATTATTAAAAGTTTTTGTTTGCATATAAGCACATTAGAATATAAATAATTGCAACTAAGTAGATATTTCTGTAGTTAGGGTAACGATCTTAATCACGAGCTGTTGAATATTTTTATGGAAAATTTAATGCGGGTTCAATGTTATAAAAATAAAGAACGGGACAAGGTAGTAAATTTATTTCTTAAAGGTCGATTCATCGTGTAAGAAACACTGTAAATCTTATTGACCCCATTACACGTTGCTCTGCTTTGCGCCGTACAAACAATACTCTTAATATTGTCGGCATAAGAAACTGTCCTGTGTCTTATCTTTGAGTTATAGGAAATATTTTTGTTTATCATCTTATATAGGTTAAGACAAATGTTTCAATTTTTATTTTCTGCTGTAAATATGTACTTGTAATACAGTTACTTCTTAGTTTTATTATATCTGTTTACACATGTAACAATAGAAGTCATTTGATAATATCATAATACAATTAAAATTTCCAATAATAGATAGCGTAGATAGGAACAATAGTATAACCTAATAGGTATTTCTATTATTAGGACTTTGTATAGGAGAATTCTCAAGTAAATCTTGAATAACGAATCGAAAGATTTTGGTAAATGAATCAATTCTGACAGCTAGTAATGTTTTTCTGGAATGCTGTTATAATAATTAGGCGAATTAGGCTTAATACCCAATTGCGTAGATTAGATGTACGGAATAAACTCCTACGCGTACTTATTTGTATATGTCCCATTTGCCGTGTAATACGTAGGGCTGAAAATCGTAAAGTCAGATAATTGGTTAAGATTGAAAGTAACGAATGAAGAATGAACAGATATGGTAACTTAAACAGACCTCTATAATACGTTTCTCATCTCTTCGATAAATAAACTAATACTCCTCTTTTGCAGCCTAAGTACCCTTAAAATAACGTGTTGCTGTGTCCTAAAAAATATCTCTTAAAGTTAGTATTGGAAGTGAAAATAAGAATATCGTTTTATTAGATATGAACAGAAGAAAGACATGACAAAATTTTAATACACAGCTTCTCAGTATGACAATAAATACTCGTTTGGTGTAAAATACATTCACAATTCACTGAAATTACTAAATTCGGAATGATTGTGTATTCCAAAATACACATAAGTATATTTTCAAATGGCTATACTAATCAGAGCAGCAGATTATTTAATAGAGGGGGCTCTAAACTGTAAACAAATATATTTTTTTTAATAATTCACAGAGATTTTGCAACAATAAAAATATTATCTCTACTGTGTAGGCATAGTAGTTTTCACTTACTACTGAAACTGGCGTTTTACGTGTATTTAGAGGTTTTTTTACGTACACTATTGCAACTAATTGACATAAACAAAAAAGTAAAAGTGGGCAAAACTAAGAGCTTTCTGGAACGCCGCAAAAATAGATAAATACTCCGCCTTAGGTTTTATATAGGCATTAACGCCTTCAACACATTTAAAATATTTCAGGGGAAAGGGATAAATCAATCAACAGCCAAGCATTGACTATCATAAATCCGTATTTAATCTTAATGGGTTAGGAAACTAGTAAGATGGATAATTGTTTTTTAAGTATAACGTTGTATGTACGTTTTTAGACGTTTTTAATATTGAGGGGTTATGTTTATTATTTTAATAATAAAAAATCTGTTTCTGAAAAACTGTATAAGTCATTAATAGTTGTAAGAATATCAGTTCGATAAGTTATATATTCGTACGCGTGGATAATTACAGCAGTATTATTATTCATCTTCAGACTAACAAACATGACAGTAACTCATAAAAGAAGAAAAAGTCATTCAATACATTTACAGACAGTTATGTATATTCTGTGTTTGATGAATGTGATAGCTGATATTGTGCGCTGCACATCGGAAAATGATACTGCGTTTAAATCTTCTGTCATTGAGCTAAAGAACATTAAGGTACGATACTAACTTTGAACGGACACTTTCAACATATTCTTGCACAACGATAAATTAGAAGGCCATCTTTAAATTAACCACAACATGCCCTGGATTACATGACGCCATCGGTGATATAATTAAAAAAGTACATTTACAAGAATATCAGTTGTCATTTGAATTTTTTTGGGGGGGAGAACATACTTGAATGTCCAGATTGACAGAAAATAAATAGTATTACAGTCCTTGGGCCTTAAAATCGATTCCAGTTTCTCCATTAACAGCTTATCATTGACAACATGTGATCTCCATACAAACACGATGATATAATATATATATAACATTTTCAAGGTACAGGACAGGATATATTATAAGGTTGTATAATAACATGGAGATATGAGAATTCTATTTGCTGATGTGTTGCTGATTACCTTGTATATTTACATCACTCTTATTATAAGCAGGAACAATAAAGCTGCAGACATGTTTGTATCGTTATACAAATATAATAATTTGAGAGAGTTTTAATAATATTTACTCGAGATTCGTACTCCAATTTACAAAACCTTTCCTCTACGAAGTTACGAATTTGTGTACTTGGCAGCGCTTCAACTTTTAACTAGTTTCGGACAAATATTATTTCTGAAAGTTTGCTTGTTTGATAGTAAGTTTCTACAGTAAAACTTAGAGAATATACACGACATTAAATATTCATATAATTACGTTTGATAAATAAAATTAATTTATTCCTAATGAATTATTAGATATGATTTTCCAATAAACTGTAAATTAAAACTGAAGGAATGTATATAAAATCATTTTTGAGGTTTTAAATTCTGCTTTTTCTGTGGTTTATTTCGTTTATTTTTGAGATATTTAGTAGGTTACTTATTTCATGACAAGAAAATTTACATTATAAAAATGAGTTAATTTGCAACTTCTAATCTTTTATATTCTTTCTCCAATTTTAATTATTTTCTCTATAGTTGCAGGATTACAAATTAATTTGGTACCAAATTTGCTCAAAAATGTATTGTATAATCACAAAATTCGTTTCAGCTAATGACACTAATATTTAATTGTCAATAAACCACACGAATTAAAACCGTATATGATCAAGTTACTAGAGTATTATTACAAAAAAAATGTGTTTGTTGCATTACACCGTTCCCACAAACCAAACTTGCGCTTAATACAATGCAAGCACTTTCTAAGGTTTAGCGTTTTGTAACAAAGCATGTCATTGAGAGGTGTTTGAATTGTTGAAACAGAAAAAGTGAGAAAGTCACAAATGAAAGTCACATTTCAAAGAATCTTTCGACGTTGAAACATTTTAGAACAATCGTTTTGCAATACGAATGTTTAGAAGCATGTTGTTTGAGAGTAACTAACGTATCCTTTATTTTCAGGGTTTAGTCAGTGCGATATTTTAATGATTTCCTTATATATTGTACCAAATTCTGGTTAATTTTTGAATTAATACTACATTGCAAACATCAACCCTAGCTTGGTTATTTCTCATTCAAACTACCAAAGTCATTAATTCTTTGTTGGAGTTAACTCTTATTAGAATATAAGTCATCGCTTCTTGCACTTTTTTTTTTTTTTAGGGAGAGTCAGGAAAATGCTTTTACGCCCACAGGTGGCCAGCCTGTAGTGTGGGACTCCTACTTACGTAGAATACCCACTAAAAACTTCCTCTACTCTTAGGATTCTAGCCTGGAAACCGCTTATCGCTGTAAACTTCGGCCTAGGCCTAATTTTGGCTTACGCCCAGAGGGATCGCACAAATCTAGCCGTTCGGATCTTGGATCTATCCCGCGTTCCGGTCATCACTCTTTTTGGCGCGGATTATACCCTGTGCAAAGCTGGACCAGCAGCACCAGTAGTCCTCGCCTTCCAACATCCGGTCACAGACCGTGTCCACTGAAATCATACCGAATGTTTGAGTCACTTCAAGGCGGGGCCTTTCCCAACGCGGGCAGCGGAAGAAAGTGTGTTCCGCGTCGTCGGGAATGCCTGAGCAATAAATACAATCCGGCGAAACGGCCTTGCCCATTCGGTGTAGGTACGACCGGAAGTAGCCGTGACCACTCAAAAACATTGTGAGGTAGTAATCCACCTCGCCATGCCGCCGTTCTACCCATGGTTGGAATTGTTTGATAAGTCTGGCAGTCCAACGTCCACGGGTTACAGCTATTGTTCTCAGTAACATTATTTGATAGTGTAATAATCAACGCGAACCAAAGAGTTGTAGGTTTCACATAATTCCTGATACATCGTAATTAATTTATTCGCTATGTTGGTTACAGATTCAGTCCCATTATAGCAAAAAATCGGTGGAATATAGTTTTATGTCCCTTTCATTAAAGGGTATATGTAATGTGGATATCAAGTTATTCAAAGAGACCAATTAATTAGAAGACTCTCTACCATGAAATTATCCCTATATGATCAATATACATTACACAAATATAACGCATGCATTAGTATACGTCCTAATACGTCATTAAAGTTCAAAGGTGCTGTTCAGCCAAATTTCGGATATTTTTACTTAATATTTAACATATCGGAGATGTTTACCGTATAATAACAGAGGCCTGAGCCAGAGGCTGTTCTATTCCCTTGCCAAATATTTACGGTATAAGGACAGATTACAATATTATTGTGACATTGATATAATATTTATTCAAATATATCTAGTGTGATTAATAAACATAATAATTTTACTTAATTACAAGCGTAGTTTTACGTAAGATACATTCTGATTCTAATATCAATAATATTATATTTCATTTATATTTCTGTAATTTAAAGTATGAATGTTTTTAATTTTAGTTTTAAGTACTCAGAAAACTGTGTTTACTTTTTGATCTACTGAATATTTGTTTCAACATCTATGTCAATGAATAACCGTGGTGAGTTTTAAGGTTTTAAATTGATCTTTGCAGTGGTGCATTGTTTATGTATTAAAACTATTGTTAAAATTTAATTAAATTACAGTGCGTTCTCTGAGAATATGAACATGTCTTTTCAGTTGTGTAAAGAATTTCAGTCGATTACGACTATAATATGATCGATACAATAAAGTACTACAATAAAAAACGGCACGTCTACCACTTGCCCCATTTGTGTAAAAACTGGCTTGGATTCCGAAGGAGGGAGTTTTGTGATAACGGCACTTATGAGTGGTGTTTTCATAGGGATTGATTAGGATCCGTTAAAACCCCTAAGTTCTAGTAAAAACGTATCAGAAGCTGCAACAATATCAAGTAGCATTGCCACGGAACTGATTGCAAAACCCTCAAAACCAGCCAGTTATTAAAATTTGGCTTATAATTTAAACCGTTCTGCCGAATTTGGATGTCTTATTGCAAAAGGTGAACAAAATTTACTCTATACCCAGTCGACGTCATCGTCTTCAGATCTAAAATTACGTCTGTTGACACAATTCTGTCAATCTTTAAATTTCAATTATTTTCCCCGGCCAGGTTGTTTGACGTAATTCCTGAGAAAAAAGCTGAGAGCGAAAAACGCAATATTCAGGCAAATTTTTCATCTAGTAACCCTAACTATGATACTAACAGCTGTATATTCTTTCGGGTGGGCAAAGTATAAAACACATAGCCGATACCTCTTAAAATTATAGTTGGTAGTGACTATGATGTCGATAAGTTGCTGAAGAAACACAAATAAGCAGACCATACATTATTCAGAGTGTTGATTTCGGTTATGTAGGCTTTAGGTTGGCAATAAATAAAACTAAACACGAGTTTATCTGGAACATTTTAGCAACGAACTTTCACGCCGTTTAAAAAACGAAGAAGAACGAACTTGACTATAATGTATAATAATTGAATTCCGAAAATTGCTTGATAAAACGTTATTAGCTTCCCACGGTAAAATTTATCAACTTTGAATCAAGAGAAGACTAATGCATTTTGTATCAGTTACTATTTTCGTTCGTAAAACAAATCTCAAATACTTTTTTTTGTAATATGTTATATTACAGTTTGAACGTGAAATATACATTTTGTCTCTATAATGTTAACAGACATCATATATGTAAGGTATATGTTTATTTAATAAACTATGATAATACCTAATATAAAAATTATGTTAATGTGACAATGCACAATAATATTTAATATCACTACTGATCCCAGGCCTCATCTACCAAGACAAGGTCTAATAATCAGGCAAAGATGAAAATTACAGCAACCGGAAGAAACCATTCCAAGGGCTCGTAACCATTCAGTATTGTTCTACTTCGCAGATGGGAGTTGATTAATCGAGTCTACAATTCTCCTTACATTTAAGCATTATCTGATAACTGAATAATCTAAGCATTGTATTGTAACGAACACATTAATCAATACATGATTGAGTTTTGTGCAGTTGATTATGCCTAACAATCGCGGCACTCTCGGCTACCTTAGACGAACGAGTATTGTTGGTTAGGGCATTACTTGGTGTTGCTAAGCTATAAGAACAGTAAGCTAATATGTATAATGAGAATATGAGGGCCAAGTTGTACTTATAAGAAACTAACCAAGTTCTTCGTGAAAGCAATTGGAGA
The DNA here is from genome assembly GCF_021130785.1 of Homalodisca vitripennis. NCBI lineage: Eukaryota > Metazoa > Arthropoda > Insecta > Hemiptera > Cicadellidae > Homalodisca > Homalodisca vitripennis. The sequence goes on along the minus strand of NW_025785016.1, from coordinate 2,353 downwards.
GTTTTGGGGAGCATGTACCTTTTTCGGGTCCCATGTTATTTAAATGGGAGTACACTGCAACATGTCGGTACCATTATCTCCTAAACTATTAGACATATTGACTTTAAACTTTAGGGTTTTGTTCTACATTAACAGCTTTATATTTTCATGCCTTTTTTTAATATCTCAATAAACAAAAAAATTATCGTGGTAGCAATTTAACAAATTTTTTTTTTTTTTAATTATGTAAATACAATATTTTTTTAAATTATAAAAACATAATATATATTGATAAAAAAAGCATGAATCTACTCACCAACTAGTCTGCAATAAGTGTGTAAAATTTGAAGTCTGTAAGTCTAATAATTGTTTCACAACGTGTTCCGAAATGTCACAAAACGGTACTTTCGGTAAAACAGCTTTAAAGTTTTAGTTACACTTCAAAACACATAATCACTTTAAAAATCCACCTGGACAGTAATCATCTCTTCATTGTTACTCTTTTTTCCTATCCTTCTTTTTATCCTCTTCTTTTTATTTTCTTCTTGGACTTCTTTGTCAGCTTTTTTAACCCTATTGGAATCGATTTGTTGAAGGCCTTCAACCATAAAGCGTCCTGGTTGGATGCATAATCGTTCCAAAACATTCACTTTGGCCATTGCTCCTTCATTAAAACTAAGAACTACATCACAAACCCCTAATTTTAATGTCTGAATGCCAACAAATGTGGTCTTGGGTAGCCTATTCCAAATTACGCTATTGATGCTTTCATTAGGGTTTCTGTGTTTTACCGTGCAGACACCTCTTTAGTAGGGCTGGGGCTGATAAATCCTTATAGATTGGTTTTATTTCTTCCATAATAGATTCAGGCAATGAGTTTGTATGTTTGAAATCATCTAGCTTATTATTTGCCTGAGCTTGTCTGTATTTGCACCAAGACTCAATCCCAGGCGGGCATAGTTCGTGCTGAGGTTTTGCGTCAGTCGATAATTTGTGATAGAACGTAGCCCATATTGCTCTCTTCATTTTTTCAACATCTTCCAAATTATTCCTTATTGCCATCCCATAAAAAACGTTGTAAGTGATCTATCTCTACATCAGTCAACCTACCTTGTCCTCCAAGTCCTTTACCATCCTTCAATTTGATTCCTTTTTTATCCCTCTTCAATCGCCGCAGTCTTGTTCCTAGTCGCTTCTGAATATGGCCTACACATTCAAGTTTTTCTAACAAAACATCATCACCATAGGGATTGTTTGCCACAACATGAGTAAACCCCTTAGAGTCCCCATCTCCAAGGTATTTTGTGTATCGCACATTGAGTTTAGCCTCAGAGCGGCGACAAAGAGTCAGAGCTCCCGCCACCTCCATTCCACCACTTGTACCTGAAAAATTTGCCAAACAAGTACCAGAATTTTTGTGCTGTTTCAATAGGGTTTTGTCATGGCTTAGAGGTTTTCTGACACATTTATTACAATATTTGCTGAAAACACTCAAAGTCCATAACCTTTCCTGTATCGAAGGATATTGCTGTCATTACGCCGTTCACAGAGGTGAAGCCTCGCTTCTGCCAGGTACCGTCAAAAGCGGCTGCTATATCACGACAATCATCATTTAGGCTACGAACTTCATCAGCTGCCTGTCTAAGTGAACATTCACTTACCTCTGTTACAGCAGTAAGCAGTTTTTTTATTATATTTTTCAATTCGGCTGTTTGGTGGGAGCGATATTTCATCACAGCAGAAAATACCCTACCAGAATCTAGGCCTTTGCCGATTGAACGTAGAGCATAAACATATCTTAGATTCAACTCATACATATTTCTAACACATTTGGAGCTTATTACTGAGTCAGTATGTTTACATACATTGCAACAAATATTTACACGATGTACTATTCCACACTTGAAGTCTTCATCTAGGCTTATGTCAATGCAGTCGGAACTACTACAATATTTATATGCAGTGAAAGATTTTATTAGGCCAGAAATCTGTTGTAAATCTATTATAATATTTACATTGTTTATGTCATAATCACTAAATTTAGGCAACTTTGAATCATTAATCTTCTTAGAACTAGATGATTGTTTAGGCCTAGGCCTATTAGATTCACTTGTACCTGGAGAAGCACTTAGTCCTAGTTCACTTGAATTTTTACGAAATTGGTTACCTCTGTAAGACTGTTTATTGAACCTTTTCACTCTAGGCATGGCTAATACACAATAATATCACTTATCTATATAATAAATACACACTAAGATTCCAAAGTTTTGATCACTGGCACCACACAAAATAGAATTACACTGACAAACACTGTTAGTAAACATAAACAATAACAATAATATCAATAGTGTAGGTTAGGTAAGTTACAGATGAC
>NW_025785015.1:0-22429 GCF_021130785.1 Homalodisca vitripennis | reverse complement strand
TTAATTTCAGTTATATTAGATTAGGTTTAATTTTGTTTATTATTATTTTGGTATTTGTTTTTATGCTTTTAATATGTACATAATGTTTTGTTTTTAGGTTGAATGGCTATGCACTGCTACCTTCCTTGAGAAGGATATAAGCAAAATAACACATTTTTAAGAGGCTTGCGTTTGTGGAGGTCCAAAAGCCCTCATGGAGAAAAAGGCCGATGGGAAGAGTGGATCCGTCAAACATTGCAGGGAGAGAGTGGGATGAAGTATGCGGTACATCCCCGAAAAATCTGGTAGCCAATTACATCTGCTACCCAATTGAGTATAGGCTACCATGTGACTACAGGTTTTTGACATATACTTCGTCTCCTAGTTTTATAATTAGGAACAACTATATTTAAAGATGCGGTTATTTTTCGGTTGGCGGAAATATACTTACTATTTCTTCGTTTATATTCATTTTGTTTGAAGGCTTGGTAGTTTAGAAAGGCTCTCTTATCAAAATGTTTAAAATTTTAACTTTTAAAAATGATAGTGTTTATGATGAAGGTCTATATTAGGTGGGGGACCGTATATGGTATTTTTCAAAGGGATTTAGGAAATATATATATCAAATTAAATTTCAATGTGTATTGTGTGATCAGAGGTTAAGTTACATTTTTAATCAGACCTAAAGAGCCCATTTATTTTTAGTTAACCAATTGTAATTCATTATAATCATCCGTAAATGAATACATTAGCGTTGGGGGCATAGTGGTTAGTTTCTGTTTACTCAACTACATCGTTTTATAACGTTCTAAGTTTATTGAAAAAAATTTAAGCATTGGGGGCATATAACGAAATCTGACCTACAACACAACTTAATTAAAGCAATGTATGCTATCTGAATGAAATTTAAAAAATCTGACTGAATTGTGTTAAATTTTTTAAACTAACTTATTTAAAAAGACAGTACAGTGCAGTTTTGCCAAAGCAATATAATCTATAATTTGCACCTTCATGAATTAGTCTCTGAAAATTTACACCAGAGCTCTCATATTGTACAAGAAAACAAAACAAGTCAGAGGAAATCGAGGGGTTTCATATATAAAAAATCCTTAACGGCCATTCTTACATTCAATCTTCTATTTTTAAATAACTTTATTTCCATTTCGTAATTTTAAAACAAAGTAAACAAACACTGCATTCTAAAATGCTGTTATGAGATACTATAGATTGCTTTAAAACATACTTTTTCATTGGAAGTATTAATCACCTAATGTATGTACGTATAATCACCAATACAGCATATTTAAGTTTATAAATGTGCCTCCGTTTTGTGGCTAGCCAAGAAGACTAGTAAAGAGAGTAACGTCTTATTAAGTTTAACCATAAATTACAAATTCAGTTGGAGGAACAATTGTACAACTAATTTTTAACTGTCAAATTACGCAAACGTTTACCCCGTAACATTTTTAGTTAGACACAATATATAACCTAACAAAATCACATCAATAAATAGTTACAAATACAGGCGGCCCCGTGAAAGTTATAAATAGTTGTTGGATATAGTACATTGCACTAGAAAAATTGGAAAATTTTAATAAAACAACATAAAAAACCTTCATATCTGAGTTATAAAACACGTATGAAAGAGATATATGTAAATATAGGTTTGATATTACCGGGATTTGCAAATACAACGTAAATCGATGAATCATAAATTTTCACTATATATGTTAAAATTACTCCGAAACTTTTAAAGTGATTCTGAAATCAGCATTTCTTTTCCCTGGGTAGGGTATGACACATATTTGGTAACTTAATGTTGCAACGTGAAACAGTTTGACAGACTTGTTGAGTGCCGGTTCTATTAACTATTTCTAAGAATTATAAAAAGGAGAGTCTGCCATTCTTACAGAACGCAAAAGTATAATTTATGATGTCGGCAAGGGTTAGTAGACTTTCGGTTCTGGAATTTTCCAACCTAAAGAGGTCAGTACACCATGGTCATGCCAGGTACCGGGCGACCTTCTTGGAAGTATAGTTTGCCCGCTATCCCAGAGGATTACAAGGCGACCTTTACACCCGAATGCGCGCGCACCGTGATTAGGGCAGCCCACCCTACCTACCCTGACTGAGATGACTCACATAGTTGGCCTTACTCTGCAACATTGATATTGTTATATTTGTTATGTTATGTTGGTTAATATTTCTTAAAAACTATGAAATCTGCATTTTATTTCTTGCAAACCGAGTCCAAACACAAAATAACTAAATATTTTTAACGTATCTTAAAAATAAATCTGTCAATGATTACTGTATTTAGAAATACAACAGGAATGTCGAAGACATTTCGTGTTTGCTCTCTATTATAATCAACAAATCATAAAACAATTCACTGTATTTGTTGCCTACATTTAGTCGAGATTATCCACAAATTAGTTTTTGCTATGTTTTTAAAAACACTAAAACGGATGTTTAAAGAGAACATAGAGGGGAACGATAAAAAACATTTTTTTTAATGTCAAAAAAGTAAATTCTAGTTATTTGTGTGTTTTCAAATCATTTGGTTCATTATATTATGTATTTAAAACCTTGCGTTAATGGAAGTTAAGAATTTTCAAAGATTTTTAAGCTACATTTTCGTCATACATTTAAATATGAAATACATACATTTCTTTAGGATTTCAGTATTGTTCATATTATACATAGGACAAAAGAGTTACATAGTAGTTTGGTTTTAAAAATATAAATTTAAAAATATACATAAAGTGAGAGTATGGGTTCAATAACAGTGGATCAAGTATGTTTTGCTAATCAATGTTTATTTAAAAATAAAACAATTTGTACATAAAACATATTTATATATAGATAAATAATGTTTTCGTTTAGTAGTACCTAGAGTCAATATAATTCTTTTTAAGGTTCAAATTGCTTTTAAATAGTCCTCCTCTAACAGAAAATAATAATTGAAGCTATTTCAATAATTTGAACTATTTACTGAATACAAAACAAAAAAACCATACAATAGAAAATATATTTTAAAGACATTTGAGAATCATTCTAATTAAAATTCATCATAAAATTCTCTATCAAATCTAATGTAAATAACCGGAAAATAGATACCTATTACTTACAACTACACAATATAGAAGTTTAAACTGTAAAAAGGTAACTTTAATAACTTTTACAATGATATATAGTAAGATTGAAATTATAAAAATGCTTTAGAGGCAGCTGGGCAACTTTTATAGTGTTCCTTATGAGTACCAGTACAATCAGACCAATGTGTTTAAAGATGTCGTATCTAATGATTACCTAACTATCGTAATTGCGCAAACCCTCATAATAAGGCAGAAATATAGATAGAGAAATGTAAACTAATGTTATCTTCCAAAATAACTTTCCTAAGTTTTGTAGTTGCCTATAGACAGGATTTTTAACATATTACAATAATCTTAGTTAATCATTTTCAACCCACCTCTCATACAGCTGACTCTCTCCGACATTGGAAACTTTATAGTAAATTTTTCCTCAGCACAGTAATACCAATTTAGTGTGTCAAGTTATATGTATTATAATATTAATATATAAATGAAGCCTATATAATTTTTAAGGTTGCTAATTAATGGGAAATTATTGCTAGTTACGTACTATTTTATTAATGTACACGTTTCTAGCCATCGTAAATATTAAACAGATTTATGTATCATTCAACAATATGTAGCTTCTTTGACTTAAATTGATTGCTATGAATTCGTAGAAAAAGGTAATGCAATATTTGCAAGTATTAAATAAATAATGCGTTAAACGCTCGAATATGAATTTAATCCTAAAGAATAAATTAATGATGTAATGTTCGTATTATAACAGGCACAAATTAAATCGCAAATACCTTTATTTATATGTTTATTGACCCAATTAAATTTTTTACGCTAAAAAATTAAAAATTCTGGGTATTGTCCTAGGATTTATAATATTTATTTTAGGCAAATCTAATTACTAATCTTATTCTACTGCTCTGTATTTCCTGATAATATAGTAACGTTAACCTCCACTCCAGGCTCCCCCACTACATAATTGCCCCGCCCACTCCTCTTACCCCCACCATCGGCAGCGAGACCTCAGAGACCACGCCGAACTTGGTCAGTCTCTCTTGAGGAGTGATACTGTGCTTGTCGTACGAGTTTTAACAGCGAAGACCATGCGTCCCAACAACTTGATTAGGCGGCAACGCTCAATTAGAAAGTGGCGGAGGTGAGTAATTTTATTAATATAGAATGAGTTGTTTACAGTAAGTTTATAAATTTCATATATTCATAAATGCGTAGTAAATATAACTTTTTTATACTGTTAGTGAATAGTAAATGATTAAATCAAGTAATACTAACAAAAATAAAAAGTGAAATAATTAAACTCGCGTGGAAAATATAAGTTTTTTATATCGCTGTAAAATATTGTTCTTGAATGTTCGAAAAGTATTAACTAGTAAGTAATAATACGCTTTATTTTACTTTCTTGTCTTGTTATAAATAATAAACTTACGGTTGGTATGTTATATCAATTTCTATCAGATTTATGTTTATTGTTATTAGATTGTTCTAAGTATGTAAAACCCCTAGTTAAAAAAATATGATATCGAACATTTTACTGCGTTAAAAAAATAACGGTTATACTCATATTATAGTTGTTTTCACTGTATGATGTTACTCTTTAAGAACGACATATGTATATATTATTTTAATTCTTATATAATATAAAGATAGAAGATATTTATAAAGTTATTTTAATGAAAATTAATTTTGTTTTTGAATAGATAATTAGCACTTTACTTGATTTCATAGTAATACAGTTAAATAGATAAATGTGCGAGAAAGTTTGAACAGACTTGATGTAATTACAGATAAAAAATTTTAATCAACAGATGTTTTAAAATATTTTTTTGTTTTGAAAACTTGACGTTCACATGTAAACAATAAAAAGAATAATAAACTAAATATATTATGAACGAAAATTGTCTGTGACATGAATAATAATAAAACCTGTGCTGTTTTAGTGTTTGAAGTATAAATAATAATATTTCAGATGAAGTAATAATTTAATATACGCTTTGTATTTTAAATTAGCGGCTTAAAAATAAAGAAGTGTTAATTTTGTACTATTCAAATATAAGGTAAATAATGGTCACATAAATAATTAGTGTAGAAATATTATTATAAACAAACATTATTATTGATCATAGAAACAGTAACCCAAAAGTCCGGAAAATAAAAAAATTCCAGTTATGGATAAAATAATTAGTACTTTAAGTTTTTCAACAATAACACATATATTGAGTCATTTTTTAACTTTAGATCCTAAATGAGTTATAAACAATGTTTAACTCGTGTATTCTCCCCGTTGACAGGATCAGCTCTTCTGTCAGGAGTAGAAGATTGGCGGTGAGCCGTGGGGAACTGAGAAGGCAGGTTCGCCATGAACCAGGACTTTTCCCCATCCTGTTGCTTCTGGCGAACGTTACCCTTGATGATATATTACCCGACGAACACTACGACTTGGGTAAGAATTAATAGTTATTAATATAATTGTTATTATTATTTTTTACTACTTTATATAAAAAAAATAATATTCTCTACTGTATAACATCATTCCATATGTTGAGATATATCATATAAGTTACAATTAATCAAATACATATAGTCACAAATGGAATATCAGGAATATCTTTTTAATTCATGCTTGAGATAAATGAAAACATGTATTTTTATTATACATGTTAGCAAAATTAAGTAATATTTATTAGTTACGTTACTTATTGCATACAGGGGCCGAGGACGAAGATGTTGGAGCAGCCGCTGCCGCTGCAGATGGATTGGAAGAATTCCTACTTCCAGAGCGTGTCAGGATGCTGGTGGAGACTGAAAAGTCGCCTTCGTTCTTCCAAGAGCTGGAGAAATACGCCTGGAACCCGCAAGATTGTTCAAGGAACATCCATTTCAAGGTAGGTAAAAACAATGCTACACACCTAACTCCCATACAAGCTTTTCAACAACTTTGAACGAACAATTTAAATATACCAGTTTTTAAAAACTACGTTTTGATTCTTAAAAAAAAATTAAAATTGCCTACTATATACTACACTTTGAAAATAAAGCATGGTATATTTATATATAATTACCGTTAACTATAGTTGGCTTGGACATTTTTTAAATAATTCTGATATTAAACAGAATAATAAACCCGGCTAGATATGGTTTTGATATTCGCTTTATATCATTTATCTAATTATACCACCTATAAACACATTGTATTCAACATCTTACTGTAAACATAGCATGGGAATCTAAACCATGATAACAATTGTTTTGACATCTTTATATGATAGCATTGTTTTATGTATGAATAATTAATACCTTCAACTATTTTATTTTGAACTGTTTGGTGCTTTAAGGATTTAATATACATTTTTAACTACTTCAGATATATTACGCCCTTCATTTAAAATCTTTTACAATTAATTTTTTAATGCAAATTGCTACTTTACAGATAATTATGTTTACTTAGAAATAAATTATGACATACTAACAATATAGAACAATTATTTTTAATATCGTATCCTTATTTTAGGAGGAGTTCCCGCTAACTTGCTTCCGGTCAACGTCCACCGGGGCAGCCGATGCCGTGAGGGGAAGAGTTGGATTCAGCCAGGGAATCCACATGTGGGCGATCCACTGGCCTGCTGAGCTCCGTGGCTTGCACCCTATGGTGGGTGTGGGTACAAAAGCCGCTGATCTACACGGCAACGGAATCAATGTAAGTTCTACATGTCTACAACACAGATTATGTGGATAAATTTCTTTTTCAAAATAGTTCATAATTGTTTGATTGCATAAACTAATATTATATCACCTATGCATACTTTTCCTTTCACATTTTCCAAAGGAAAAAATTAAATGAAATATTGTCAGTGCATAATTCCTAGGTTTTTTATAAGAATTACAACGCCTTTCATGTCCTTTGAATGATGAATAAAACCTCATTGTTTGTTTCAGTCTATCGTGGGGAGTGACGACCAGTCCTGGGGATGGAACCTGAGCACTCTGAGACTACGTCACGACTGCAGCATGGACAGTGCCGACTATCCTGTTGTAGCACCTTACGATGATTTTGAAGTGCCCGACAGTTTTGGTGGTAAAACTTTAAATCTGCTGTTAATTTAACAAATTATAAACATGTATATTCATGGTACTTTTGTCCGTAATATTTCATATTTCAAGCACCATTCTAATAAGTTTCTGTATGTTTTAGTTGTACTGGACATGTATAAGGGAACACTGGGTTTCCTCATCCGAGTTGACGACAGAAGATGTTACCTTGGAGATGCCTTCACTGGGCTGCGTGGGAAGGTGCTATTTCCCATCATTAGCACCAGCTCAGTGCCCTGCCAGGTCACCATCACTTACAACGGCGGCTTGGACTGTGAGTAAACCTTTCATTTCTGTTGTAATTTATTTTCATGTTTCACAATAGACACGTAAAATATATGGAATGTGCATTAGGTTTCTGAGAGATATTTGGCTGAGGTGAATTTCAAATCTATGCGTTATTACATATCTAACGAAACGTGTTTGGTGTTTCAGCGGAACCCCGCTCCTTGATGGAGATTTGCAAGAAGTCCATCATGCAGACTGTTGAAGATGACGACCTTGAAATGATAGAAGAGCTGGACTTGCCTCAGACAGTTATTAAGTATTTATTAGACTAGGACTAATGTAACCTATTTCCATCTTCTGACCTGGTGACGGTAGAATAATTAGGTAGTGCAGTAGTGAATAATTTTTGGACGTGTTTATTAAAACGTAGTTTACTTCTTAATTTTAAATAAATTATATTGATAAATAGAATTATTTTACAGTAATACAAATACCATGTCTATATACATACTTAGTTATAGTTATAATAAGTTATACTTTAGTTATAGTTTATTATGGTGATGGTTAATAATATACACTTTTATATAATTATATTATTTATCTTGCATGTTATATTAGATAGTTTAATTTTGTTTATTATTATTTGTATTTGTTTTTATGCTTTTAATATGTAACTAATGTTTTTTAGGTTAATGGCTATGACGCTCCTTCATTGAGAAGGATAGCCAAAACACATTTTTAAGGCTGCCGTTGGAGGTCCAAAGCCCTCATGAGAAAAGCCGATGGGAAGTGTGACTCCGCAAACATTGCAGGGAGAGAGTGATGAAGTATGCGGTACTCCCGAAATCGTAGCAATACATCTGCTACCCTTGAGTAGGCTACCATGTGACAACAGGTTTGCATATACTCGTCTCCTATTTTTATATTAGGAACAACTATATTTAAGTGCGGTATTTTCGGTTGGCGGAATATATTTATATTCCTTATTTATATTCATTTTGTTTGAAGGCTTGTTTAAAAGGCTCTCTAATAAAATGTAAAATTTCAACTTTTAAAGTAATTGCCCTTTCCTACCTATTCTGACAAACTTAGCTAGAATCGTTTGGTTATGTTTAAAAATTATTTTATTACCTTTTTCATTCTAGTGCCATCAAGTTCAAGAAGTGTGTTCATTAATTAACTCCATATTTTGTCAACTTTTAACTTTCGCCCAAAATGGGAGAACCCTAAATAAAGAGTATTTATTTGCCCAACACAAATAAAGGTCGAAGATAGAGAGACGTGGCAACTTACGATACTTGTGTGTTTTGTAATCAACAATTGGGGGAGAGTGGGAAGGAGTTGGTTCCGTTACAAGCGAAATGAAAACATCGAACAGGATATTGTCGAGAAAAAATATTGCAACCATTTGGTATAAGGAGTTATTATTGTGTAAGGTGTATGTAATATTTATTCATAATGTGAGGGGTTGTCAATCATTTGTTTAAACTTTCAATTAGGAGCTGCCCAGGTCCCAACTGGCTGAGTGGAATTGGGTTCCTTTGTGGTTACCTTGATCTTTGCGCTCCTAGGTACCCACGAAGGATAAAGGCGTGAACAGCAAAAAGTTGTGTTCATTTTAATTAGTTCTAGATTTCATAATACCGAATTTTTGGTTTTTTTTTTTTTTCTTCCTTGGGGCGGCCTACTGCCATGCACTTAAGCCTCAAGGGCCTTTTGCGCACCCCGAAAACACCATGAGGACTACCAGTCTACAACTTCAGCAGTTCAACAAACCGCCGAAAACAACCTATCAAGTCCTCCTGGGAAAACTCGCCACCCCTGTTCAAGCTACCAAAGATGGCATACCGCTCTCTTGCTATTGCTGGGCAATCAAAGAGCAGGTGCTCAGCAGTCTCCTCCTGCTCATTACACCTTCCACAGAGCGGATCCTCCTGAAGGATACCAACTCTGTGTAGATGCTTCTTCAGGTGACCATGCCCCGTAATGAGACCAATGACCTTGGAAGACATTGATCTGTTTAATGAGAGAAGGTCCGAGGCCACCTTGGAGGAAGGTGACTGTAATACCATTCTACTCACTCTCAAACCCGGATGCAACCTCCACCTTCTCCCATGCTCCGCGCGAATCCATTTCGAGACAACCCTAGAGGATTCACACCTTGGAACACCGCAGAATGGTTGAGGGCCCGTCATAATTGTTGCTGAGCCCTGGTTGGCCAGGGCATCAGCTCTTTCGTTCCCAGAAATCCCCTTATGACCAGGAACCCAACAAAACGGTTACATTGTTGATTCTGGCAAGGGAGGAAACGGTCTGATAGCAATCCCAAACCAGTTTGGATTTGATTGCGCAAGAATCCAGCGCCATCAGCGCTGCCTGACTGTCCGTGAAAATGTTAATCGTCTTGCCCCTATATCGCAGACGAAGATTCTCACGAGCACATTCCATAATGGCTGCGACCTCCGCTTGAAAGACTGTCGGATACGGACCCATAGGAACCACCAGCTCCCTACATGGTCTCACTCCCAGAATTCCAGCACCTGTGCCGCTTTTTGTTTTAGAGCCGTCTGTGTACCATTCGAGCTCCGCTGGTGGAAGAGGTTGCTTCCCCTCTGACCAATCATCCCTTGAGGGCAAAATAATCCTAAAGGGTTTGTCAAAGGAAAACTTTTGTGGCATCTGATCAGAGATCATATGCAAAACATCCTCCTGTATCAGAGTGCTAATTCTGCAGTGCCCACCGCTGCAGCCCGACCAGAATCCCGTCTGCTGCAGACAGTAGGCACTCTTCCTGGCCATAGCTCGAATGACAATGTCCAGGGGGGCGAGATTAAGACAACAGTCCAGAGCCGCGCCTGGCGCACTAGGAAAGGCCCCTGTGATAGCGAGGCAGGCCATCCTTTGGATACCTGCCAAACGTGCTACCACCGTTTTGGCTTCCATTTTTGGCCACCATACGACAGCTCCGTACATTAGTGCAGGTCTGACCACGGAAACATAAAGCCAGTACAAGAGCCTCGGCTTCAGTCCCCAGGGCCCACCTATCACACGTCTGCATTGCATTAGAGACCACTTACCCCTGGCAATGACCCTTTCTAGATGAGGTCCCCAGTTTAGAACCCTATCTAGGATCACGCCCAGGTACTTGACCTCAGGCTTCAGCTCAACGGGTGAGCCTTTAAATAGAAAAGGACCAATGCCCTCCATCTGTCGCCTCCTGGTAAAGGCAACCACGGCAGCCTTGGTGGGGTTGACGGTGAGGCCAACCTTATCACACCAGTTTCCCACCATGTTCAGAGCAGCATTGGTCAATTCCGTGATTGTTGTGTTGAACTTGCCACTCACAAGAATCACAATATCATCTGCGTACCCTTGTGCAAAGACACCGCTGCTATTCAAAGAATTCAGCAGGTCATCCACAACCAGGTTCCACAGAAGAGGAGAGAGAACGCCGCCCTGCGGACAGCCCCTCGTAGCCTTTGCACTAACACTTGCTCCCATGAGGGTTGAAACAACAACCCTGTCCGAGAGCAAGGCCCCTATCCAGTCACACACCTGACCATCAACGCCACGTCCCGAGACCGCATTGATAATCGCCTGAGTGGCTGTATTATCAAAGGCACCTTCAATGTCTAAAAAGACTCCTATGGCTACCTCTTTTGCCGCCAGCGTCTTCTCAATCCTGCATACCAATTGATGCAGGGCCGAGTCGCATGACTTTCCTGGAGTGTAGGCATGCTGGTTAGGATGCAAAGGTCGCTCCAGAAGAGCTCCCTCCCAAACAAACCTGGCAACCATTTTCTCCATGGTTTTGAGAAGGAAGGAGGACAGGCATATCGGCCTAAAAGACTTCGGCCGATCCATGCCCGCCCTCCCCTGCTTCGGTATGAACACCACTCTGGACACTCTCCAGGGTAGTGGGATGTACCTGAGAGCCACGGAGGCTCTGAACAGTCTGCACAGCTGTGGAAGGAGAATGTCCAATCCCCGCTGCAAGCAAACCGGTCTCACCCCGTCGCCCCCAGGAGCCTTGTAAGGACTGAATGAGTTAATAGCCCACTCAATCCTACTGAAGGTAACAATACGGTGCGCCAGACTCCACTGCGAATGAGTGGCGCGACCCGCATGTCTCCCCTCACTTTCGGGTGGTTGTTCACCCTCATGAACAATACAGTCCGGGAAGTGTGTTCCCATCATGACTTTCAGAACTCCTTCCGGCTCAGTAATGTAAACACCTTGATCGTCCTTGAGACTACCAAGCGGCGAGATGGGATTCTTTGCCAATAGCTTTTGCAGCCTTGCACTGCCCTGCACACTGTCAATATCGGTGCAGAGCTTCTTCCAGGCTAACCTCTTAGCCGTACGAACCTTGCGGTTGTACAGTGCAAGAGCCTCGTGATAGGTGTCCCAAGTACCCCAAGTTTTGGCTCTCCTGAATAGAGCCCTGACCTTCTTCCTCAAAGAGGCCAATTCAGAGCTCCACCAGGCTACCTTAGATCTGTTTTTGTTTATAATCGGGCAGCTGAGATCGAAGGAGCCGACAATCGCAGAAGTTAGACCGTCAGCAGATTCGTCAAGCTGCGCCGCGCTGTGAATCCGTTTCCCATTAGTGGAATCAGAATCCAGCCGTGCCCTGAGGTTTTCCTTGTAGGATACCCAGTTTGTGTTCCTCGGATTCCTATACTGAACTTTTTCCAGCATCTGTTCACCGATCTTAAAACAGATGTGAGCATGATCAGAGAGGGAAGGCTCGTCAGACACATGCCAGCCATGCATCCGACCAGCCATACCCTCCGACATCATGGTCACATCTAGCACCTCCCTTCTTGTCCTCGTGCGAAACGTGGGCACATTTCCCACATTTGCGATCATTAGACTACGGGACATTATGTATTCTAGAAGTAACTTACCTCTGTTATTAGTGTTGGTGCTGCCCCACGCCTCGTTGTGCGAGTTGGCGTCGCATCCCACCACCAGTTCCGCTCCACTCCTCCCAACATGGTCCACCAAGGCAGCCAGTTCCCTGGAGGGCGTGGACTCCGCATCATCATACGGTAGATATGATGATGCAACTAGCAGGGCTCGTCCAGTACCAGCCACCATCAACCTGACTGTGGCGAGATCCCTGCAACAAAATTCCAGAACAGGAATGCTGTCCACCTTGTTGCTTACAACAATACATGTCCTGGCATTTTCAACCTGGGCACTAAATATTTTCACCCCTGTCATTGAAAGCCCTGATATTTTTCCCTTGCTGATCCAAGGTTCCTGTATCAGAGCCACGTGAAAATCTTCCGACAGGAAGCGTCTGCAGAATACAGCCGAGGCAGCCTTATTGTGCTGCAGGTTGATCTGAAGAACCTTGATCCCCATGATCAACCGCCCCACCCCGCGCCCTCAGCTGGACCTGCTCCACACCAATGAACACCCTCCAGCCCCTCCCCTTAAGAGTGGTTGAAGACTGTTCATCTATTAAAATTACAAGAGTTCTGGAATCTCCCGTGTGGACATCTCCAACAACCCTCCAGTCCGACACAGAGATCCCAGCATTCTGTTTGTTAATGGCCTTGAGAATGGTCGCAGAGTCCTTCCCGGCCATGGGACCATCGACCCTTAGGAAGACCTTGGTAGATCTTATGAGGTCTTTGTAGTCCCCACAGATCACCCCTATTCCCCCAGGGCCACCGATCCCCAGCCCCGGAGCCAGACCCCGCAGCCAATCCCTGGTCTCGTCATTGCCACAGAGCATGACGAGAGCCCCCCTTTCGGGGAAACACCTTTTGAACTGCAGGCACACACCCTCTGCTGAGAGTACCTCGTCGAGAATGCGCCCCCGAAGTTCCATAGCCTCCTCCTCTGAGAGGCGCCTCTCAGGAAAGTTAGCAGGGACCAAGACTAGCTTATGTCCCGTCAGAACTTCCCTGAATGTTTCTCCCAACCCCTCCTCCGTTGAGGGATTGGTACTCGTCGCATGCGCTGCTTGCTCAGGAGGTGCGGTCGGGCGCCTCTTCGGCAGGGGTTTTTTCCGCCGAAGAACCGCCCGAGCGCCCTCTCTTCCCAATAGGAGTAGAGACCGCACCTGCAGTTGCCTCCGGTGCTGCCTCCCTCTGTCTTTTTATCTTTCTTCTTTCATTGGCCGACCTCTTGCCCGTTTGCCTCCTCCATTGACTGTCCGGAAGCCAGGTGCCGTCGGCCTTTTTCTGCTCCATCGCCCAACGCTTGCGCAGTTTAAAGGGGAGCTTAAGGTTGTAGTCCATTACACATGCTCCAGTGTCTGTGTCCATGGACTCAACCCTTCCGCTAGCATCATCGAGTACTACATCGTCGTCGATGGTGGTAGCGCTAGAAGAACAGGCAGATACATCCAAGGCCTGGGTGCCGGATGCAACTGCCCGTTGCAGTTCTTCCAGATCTAAATCTGTTGGTGTTTTTTGGTTATTTTTAAAAGACTCCATAAAAGGTCCCACGAGTACCGAGGAAATAACAGTCCACCCAGCCAGAGCCCCGCATGACCAGGTAAGGCTATTTACGCTTGGGGGGGCGCCCAACCCCCAAGGGCTCCGTTTACGACGCACAACCCCTGCGCCATGCATCCCTTAGGCACGGGTCGCTTCACACCGTGGGATTGGGGTGCCCTCAGTCAAAAACAAGTTTTTGTGTGTGGTGCGATTCCAGGCGGACCCGGACTGGCACCACTACTGCGCGGCGCCGAGGGCCGTCACCGCGCAGAGTGCACACTCGAGACACTACCCTAGATCCTGGGGTTTTGTTGACAGCAGGGCCACCTCAAGCAGGACGCTGAATAGCGTTTATCCGGGCCCAACCATTGGTTAGATGGTTGGATTCGGATCCCCCTTCGGTCTTGAGCGACACCTTGGCGGTGCCGCCCCTGGAGAGGTACTTTCCCAGTTCATTTGGGATTGACCCGAACTAAGGTCAGCCCGTCTCCTAGACCCCGAATTTTTGGTTAAAATAGAGGAATCATGCCCATCTTCTAGCATAATAGTTACGTTTTTCTGTTGCTACTTATAGGGTTCTTACCCGTATAGACTGTACTGCCTAGTATTTGTATGTTTACTTGATTAATTCCTTGGCTTTTGAACCGTTTCAGCTTAGTAAATGTTTGGAACAAAATTCATTTCACGTAAGATTTATTAATTTTCTTGTTATATAAATTTTATTTGTTATTTCTAATTTATTTTTAATTTTTATTATTTCTAAGATACGTCTGGATTGTAGTTATTTCGGATGTGGGCTCTGTTTTTATGAAATAAAATACAAATTTTAAAAAATTGAAATTTTTAGGTGAAATTTTGACAATTTCAATGTAAAATGTGAAATTTGACATTTTCAATGTATATTGTAAAATTTGAAATTTTCAGTGTAAAATGTGAAAATTGAAATTTTTATGTCATATGTGAAATTTGACATTTTCAATGTAAAATGTGAAACCTCTCTGTACCGAAAGCGTGCGAGAGAGTCGGTGCCTAATGATATTCGAAATAAGAAAACCACATCTTACTTTTGTTATTGTCTTTACTTAGTTGATAAACATATGAAAGCTGTTTACGAGAAGCATTTGTCAAACTTTAATTCTGAATAACTTTTCTAGCGGGATATATTAGCCTAAATATTTGTAAGTAATTGAAATTAGTATATGCTAACTAAATAAATTAGCAATGCCTTACTAATTCTTGTTTAACTGTTAAAAATAATCAATTTTATATGCAGTAATGAACAGCTTTTCAAGAAAATATAGTCTATAATATTGTACTCATTCAGTTAGTTACTAAACCTTACTCGAGAGCTCTTTTGTGTTGTGGAAAGGT
Organism: Homalodisca vitripennis; assembly: GCF_021130785.1. Lineage (NCBI taxonomy): Eukaryota > Metazoa > Arthropoda > Insecta > Hemiptera > Cicadellidae > Homalodisca > Homalodisca vitripennis. The sequence goes on along the minus strand of NW_025785015.1, from coordinate 7,194 downwards.
TAAAATTGTCTCAGTCTATCTACTGAGGCATATAATTACATCAGTACTTGGAAATAAGTATTTTTTTTTTAAATCATATGTTTTTATATTAATTTTGTATTTTTTCTAAATGTAATGATTGTTTATGGAGATTATCATAATACAACAATTCATTTGTACTCTTTTGGAAAATACATGAAAGGGGTCTGTTTTAATTGTCTCTTAAACCAAAAGCGCACAGAAAGAATAGATTTATAAAGTCTCAGGTATTTGACACATCAGTTACACTTGGATATGTTCATGCATATGTGATAAAAAAACTATAACAATTAAGAGAACTATATTCTAAATTATGTCTTACAGAAAATGTTTAGACAATTTGCAGTAAGATAGGAATAAGTTGAAATAATTGTACGCTATATATAATTCATACTAAACTATAAGTAATAGTTGAAAACTGATTCAAACAGTTTAGTAGAGAATTATGGTCTATAGATTTAAATGTATTAAATTATTTGGAATAAAACACCAGATATCTCTTTCCTAGTACAGAGATATCAAATAATGAATTTAATTGATATATTAATATACTCGCCTTATAGAGTCTAGAGTCATATTTAAATATTTAATTTTTCAATCAACCTTCGGTGCTGCCCCGCGCTGATGGCCGGAGGCACTCGCATTTTGGGTGGCGGAGTGTGATCAAGAATAAAAACAAGTGTCGTGTGTTTTTTTTCAATAAAGAGTTTTGTTTTTGTTTGGTAATGTTTGTTTTTGTTGAATTTTTGGGTTTGGAGAAATTTCTTAGCTAGTAACCAATTGTAATTCATTATAATCATCCGTGAATGAAACATTAGCGTTGGGGGCATAGTGTTCTGTCACTCAACTACATCGTTTTATAACGTTCTAAGTTCATTGTTTTTTACATCAATAAGAGTTTTTTACATCCATAAAGTTTTAATAAATTAAAATTATATAAAAATATTTTCCTGCGCTTTAAAGACCACACGCTTTACTTGTTGTCTGATTCTCAATATTCCTTAGAGAAAAGACCACTGTGCCTTTTTTTATTTTTTTTTACCTTATAAAGGAATATTTCAAATTGATATTTCTTTTTAACATTTAACTTTTTAACAATGCTTTCTTCTTAATAATAGTGTTTATGATGAAGGTCTATATTAGGTGGGACCGTATGGTATTTTTCAAAGGGATTTAGAAATATATATATATCAAATAAATTTCAATGTGTATTGTGTGATCAGAGGTTAAGTTACATTTTTAATCAGACCTAAAGAGCCCATTTATTTTAGTTAACCAATTGTAATTCATTATAATCATCCGTAAATGAAACACTAGCGTTGGGGGCATAGTGTTAGTTCTGTTACTCAACTACATCGTTTTATAACGTTCTAAGTTCATTGAAAAAAATTTAAGCATTGGGGGCATATAACGAAATCTGACCTACAACAACTTAATTAAAGCAATGTATGCTATCTGAATGAAATTTAAAAAATCTGACTGAATTGAGTTACATTTTTAAACTACTTATTTAAAAAGACAGTACAGTGCAGTTTTGTAAAGCAATATAATCTATAATTTGCACCTTCATGAATTAGTCTCTGAAATTTACACCAGAGCTCTCATATTGTACAAGAAATAAAACAAGTCAGAGGAAATCGAGGGGTTTCATATATAAAAATCCTTAACGGCATTCTTACATTCAATCTTCTATTTTTAAATAACTTTATTTCCATTTCGTAATTTAAAACAAAGTAAACAAACACTGCATTCTAAAATGCTGTTATGGGATACTATAGATTGCTTTAAAACATACTTTTCATTGGAAGTATAATCACCTAATGTATGTACGTATAATCACCAATACAGCATATTTAAGTTTATAAATGTGCCTCCGTTTTGTGGCTAGCCAAGAAGACTAGTAAAGAGAGTAACGTCTTATTAAGTTTAACCATAATTACAAATTCAGTTGGAGGAACATTTGTACAACTAATTTTAACTGTCAAATTACGCAAACGTTTACCCGTAACATTTTTAGTTAGACACAATATATAACCTAACAAAATCACATCAATAAATAGTTACAAATACAGGCGGCCCCGTGAAAGTTATAAATAGTTGTTGGATATAGTACATTGCACTAGAAAATTGGAAAATGTTAATAAAACAACATAAAAACCTTCATATCTGAGTTATAAAACACGTATAAAAGAGATATATGTAAATATAGGTTTGATATTACCGGGATTTGCAAATACAACGTAAATCGATGAATCATAAATTTTCACTATATATGTAAATTACTCCGAAACTTTTAAGTGATTCTGAAATCAGCATTTCTTTTCCCTGGGTAGGGTATGACACATATTTGGTAACTTAATGTTGCAACGTGAACAGTTTGACAGACTTGTTGAGTGCCGGTTCTATTACTATTTCTAAGAATTATAAAAAGGAGAGTCTGCCATTCTTACAGACCGCAAAAGTATAATTTATGATGTCGGCAAGGGTTAGTAGACTTTCGGTTCTGGAATTTTCCAACCTAAAGAGGTCAGTACAACCATGGTCATGCCAGGTACCGGGCGACCTTCTTGGAAGTATAGTTTGCCCGCTATCCCAGAGGATTACAAGGCGACCTTTACACCCGAATGCGCGCGTACCGTGATTAGGAGTAATTAAAAGTTTCGGAGTAATTTACATATATAGTGAAAATTTATGATTCATCGATTTACGTTGTATTTGCAAATCCCGGTAATATCAAACCTATATTTACATATATCTCTTTTATACGTGTTTTATAACTCAGATATGAAGGTTTTTTATGTTGTTTTATTAACATTTTCCAATTTTCTAGTGCAATGTACTATATCCAACAACTATTTATAACTTTCACGGGGCCGCCTGTATTTGTAACTATTTATTGATGTGATTTTGTTAGGTTATATATTGTGTCTAACTAAAAATGTTACGGGTAAACGTTTGCGTAATTTGACAGTTAAAATTAGTTGTACAAATGTTCCTCCAACTGAATTTGTAATTATGGTTAAACTTAATAAGACGTTACTCTCTTTACTAGTCTTCTTGGCTAGCCACAAAACGGAGGCACATTTATAAACTTAAATATGCTGTATTGGTGATTATACGTACATACATTAGGTGATTATACTTTTCTTCCAATGAAAAGTATGTTTTAAAGCAATCTATAGTATCCCATAACAGCATTTTAGAATGCAGTGTTTGTTTACTTTGTTTTAAATTACGAAATGGAAATAAAGTTATTTAAAAATAGAAGATTGAATGTAAGAATGCCGTTAAGGATTTTTATATATGAAACCCCTCGATTTCCTCTGACTTGTTTTATTTCTTGTACAATATGAGAGCTCTGGTGTAAATTTCAGAGACTAATTCATGAAGGTGCAAATTATAGATTATATTGCTTTACAAAACTGCACTGTACTGTCTTTTTAAATAAGTAGTTTAAAAATGTAACTCAATTCAGTCAGATTTTTTAAATTTCATTCAGATAGCATACATTGCTTTAATTAAGTTTGTTGTAGGTCAGATTTCGTTATATGCCCCCAATGCTTAAATTTTTTTCAATGAACTTAGAACGTTATAAAACGATGTAGTTGAGTAACAGAACTAACACTATGCCCCCAACGCTAGTGTTTCATTTACGGATGATTATAATGAATTACAATTGGTTAACTAAAATAAATGGGCTCTTTAGGTCTGATTAAAAATGTAACTTAACCTCTGATCACACAATACACATTGAAATTTATTTGATATATATATATTTCTAAATCACTTTGAAAAAATACCATACGGTCCCACCTAATATAGACCTTCATCATAAACACTATTATTAAGAAGAAAGCATTGTTAAAAAGTTAAATGTTAAAAAGAAATATCAATTTGAAATATTCCTTTATAAGGTAAAAAAAAATAAAAAAAGGCACAGTGGTCTTTTCTCTAAGGAATATTGAGAATCAGACAACAAGTAAAGCGTGGTCTTTAAAGCGCAGGAAAATATTTTTATATAATTTTAATTTATTAAAACTTTATGGATGTAAAAAACTCTTATTGATGTAAAAAACAATGAACTTAGAACGTTATAAAACGATGTAGTTTGAGTGACAGAACACTATGCCCCCAACGCTAATGTTTCATTCACGGATGATTATAATGAATTACAATTGGTTACTAGCTAAGAAATTTCTCCAAACCCAAAAATTCAACAAAAACAAACATTACCAAACAAAAACAAAACTCTTTATTGAAAAAAAACACACGACACTTGTTTTTATTCTTGATCACACTCCGCCACCCAAAATGCGAGTGCCTCCGGCCATCAGCGCGGGGGCAGCACCGAAGGTTGATTGAAAAATTAAATATTTAAATATGACTCTAGACTCTATAAGGCGAGTATATTAATATATCAATTAAATTCATTATTTGATATCTCTGTACTAGGAAAGAGATATCTGGTGTTTTATTCCAAATAATTTAATACATTTAAATCTATAGACCATAATTCTCTACTAAACTGTTTGAATCAGTTTTCAACTATTACTTATAGTTTTAGTATGAATTATATATAGCGTACAATTATTTCAACTTATTCCTATCTTACTGCAAATTGTCTAAACATTTTCTGTAAGACATAATTTAGAATATAGTTCTCTTAATTGTTATAGTTTTTTTTATCACATATGCATGAACATATCCAAGTGTAACTGATGTGTCAAATACCTGAGACTTTATAAATCTATTCTTTCTGTGCGCTTTTGGTTTAAGAGACAATTAAAACAGACCCCTTTCATGTATTTTCCAAAAGAGTACAAATGAATTGTTGTATTATGATAATCTCCATAAACAATCATTACATTTAGAAAAATACAAAATTAATATAAAACATATGATTTAAAAAAAAAATACTTATTTCCAAGTACTGATGTAATTATATGCCTCAGTAGATAGACTGAGACAATTTTAACCTTTCCACAACACAAAAGAGCTCTCGAGTAAGGTTTAGTAACTAACTGAATGAGTACAATATTATAGACTATATTTTCTTGAAAAGCTGTTCATTACTGCATATAAAATTGATTATTTTTAACAGTTAAACAAGAATTAGTAAGGCATTGCTAATTTATTTAGTTAGCATATACTAATTTCAATTACTTACAAATATTTAGGCTTAATATATCCCGCTAGAAAAGTTATTCAGAATTAAAGTTTGACAAATGCTTCTCGTAAACAGCTTTCATATGTTTATCAACTAAGTAAAGACAATAACAAAAGTAAGATGTGGTTTTCTTATTTCGAATATCATTAGGCACCGACTCTCTCGCACGCTTTCGGTACAGAGAGGTTTCACATTTTACATTGAAAATGTCAAATTTCACATATGACATAAAAATTTCAATTTTCACATTTTACACTGAAAATTTCAAATTTTACAATATACATTGAAAATGTCAAATTTCACATTTTACATTGAAATTGTCAAATTTCACCTAAAAATTTCAATTTTTTAAAATTTGTATTTTATTTCATAAAAACAGAGCCCACATCCGAAATAACTACAATCCAGACGTATCTTAGAAATAATAAAAATTAAAAATAAATTAGAAATAACAAATAAAATTTATATAACAAGAAAATTAATAAATCTTACGTGAAATGAATTTTGTTCCAAACATTTACTAAGCTGAAACGGTTCAAAAGCCAAGGAATTAATCAAGTAAACATACAAATACTAGGCAGTACAGTCTATACGGGTAAGAACCCTATAAGTAGCAACAGAAAAACGTAACTATTATGCTAGAAGATGGGCATGATTCCTCTATTTTAACCAAAAATTCGGGGTCTAGGAGACGGGCTGACCTTAGTTCGGGTCAATCCCAAATGAACTGGGAAAGTACCTCTCCAGGGGCGCACCGCCAAGGTGTCGCTCAAGACCGAAGGGGGATCCGAATCCAACCATCTAACCAATGGTTGGGCCCGGATAAACGCTATTCAGCGTCCTGCTTGAGGTGGCCCTGCTGTCAACAAAACCCCAGGATCTAGGGTAGTGTCTCGAGTGTGCACTCTGCGCGGTGACGGCCCTCGGCGCCGCGCAGTAGTGGTGCCAGTCCGGGTCCGCCTGGAATCGCACCACACACAAAAACTTGTTTTTTGACTGAGGGCACCCCAATCCCACGGTGTGAAGCGACCCGTGCCTAAGGGATGCATGGCGCAGGGGTTTGTGCGTCGTAAACGGAGCCCTTGGGGGTTGGGCGCCCCCCCAAGCGTAAATAGCCTTACCTGGTCATGCGGGGCTCTGGCTGGGTGGACTGTTATTTCCTCGGTACTCGTGGGACCTTTTATGGAGTCTTTTAAAAATAACCAAAAAACACCAACAGATTTAGATCTGGAAGAACTGCAACGGGCAGTTGCATCCGGCACCCAGGCCTTGGATGTATCTGCCTGTTCTTCTAGCGCTACCACCATCGACGACGATGTAGTACTCGATGATGCTAGCGGAAGGGTTGAGTCCATGGACACAGACACTGGAGCATGTGTAATGGACTACAACCTTAAGCTCCCCTTTAAACTGCGCAAGCGTTGGGCGATGGAGCAGAAAAAGGCCGACGGCACCTGGCTTCCGGACAGTCAATGGAGGAGGCAAACGGGCAAGAGGTCGGCCAATGAAAGAAGAAAGATAAAAAGACAGAGGGAGGCAGCACCGGAGGCAACTGCAGGTGCGGTCCTCTACTCCTATTGGGAAGAGAGGGCGCTCGGGCGGTTCTTCGGCGGAAAAACCCCTGCCGAAGAGGCGCCCGACCGCACCTCCTGAGCAAGCAGCGCATGCGACGAGTACCAATCCCTCAACGGAGGAGGGGTTGGGAGAAACATTCAGGGAAGTTCCTGACGGGACATAAGCTAGTCTTGGTCCCTGCTAACTTTCCTGAGAGGCGCCTCTCAGAGGAGGAGGCTATGGAACTTCGGGGGCGCATTCTCGACGAGGTACTCTCAGCAGAGGGTGTGGTGCCTGCAGTTCAAAAGGTGTTTCCCCCCGAAAGGGGGGCTCTCGTCATGCTCTGTGGCAATGACGAGACCAGGGATTGGCTGCGGGGTCTGGCTCCGGGGCTGGGGATCGGTGGCCCTGGGGGAATAGGGGTGATCTGTGGGGACTACAAAGACCTCATAAGA
>NW_025785014.1:0-22096 GCF_021130785.1 Homalodisca vitripennis | reverse complement strand
TGTATGCTGCTCAAAGACAAAAAAACCAGTGTATCATTTGAGAGTTTCTGATAATCAGGTCGGGGAGGGTTGTTAGTAAAGTGTAAAGAGGATTCGAATTTCTTACTAAAAACATTCTTATACATGTTTAGCACTAAATTCACCTTTTTTTTTTCTTAATTTCATGCCTAATACCATTTCAATTAAAATGGGTTTGCAGGCGACAAAATGTTATATTTAGGCTACTGATTGTTGATTAATTATGGGCTTAATTGCACATCCCGTAACACATACAGATGGAACTCCATCCAATACCGAGTTCAGACACTGAGGCACCTAACATCGAGCACAATCTCAAGCCACATGTCAAGTGGCTGGATCGTAAACAGCCAGACGGATCGAGAAGGCAGAGCCGTGCCTAGGGAACTCCCCACCGGCCAGGTACAATGTAATTTTTGCCACTGGCGACCAGATCCGTGCTTGCTGCAACACTGTAGTGCAGAGTGAAAATTTTTTTGCATAAAACAAACCTTGTTGTGGAGTTTTAGCTGTAACTGATTATATGGGGCTTCGTAGAAACAGCTTGATATTGTGCTAAAAAAGTGAGCCGAAACATAAATATAGAATTTAATTTTCCATAAAAGGGTGTGTATGGAGGAGGCAGCCACAATACTTGGACTATGGCTTTAGTTAACTTTTGAAAATCTAATTAACATAGGTGCGTGAACGGTGGTAACAACTATTTCTTGGCTGAAAAAATATTAAAGGGAATAAATCCAAGTTCTTAAAATTTTAATAAAGTGTTTTTAAGTAAATACTTTTTTAAACTTATAAATTTTTGAAAGCATATTGTCTATGAAGTGTTTCAAACACCTCAAATAAAAACAAGTATTGTTTGAAAAGCAGCCCTCAATTATATATAAAAAAAACATTAGATGGCTATCTGCTCTGCCACTGAAGGTTTAAATCTCTGTATACATTGAATCAATGTCTTGTTTTTAACAAATAAAAGTGTTTGATCCCAAAAAAATCTCACTAGAATGGGATGTGAATAATAGTAAAAAAGATTCTAATAGTAAACATTTTTAGAAAGTTATTATTTTTTATCTTTATGTTAACAAATAAAAATATGATGAAATCTAAATACCAAAAATTACAAAATTAACTTGTGATAATATGCTATTCTATTGTCACAGATTTGGTATTGCATAAAACTCTGTTTCTTATGAATTCCATGGGTTCTTTTTAGATAGTCAGAGAAAAGGACATTTTCCAAAAGTCTTTTAAAATAATTGATCCCTATCATAGGAAAATGGACCTTTCATATATTAAAAACAAATAGTAACTTGCGATAAAATTTGGGTCAAGAATATGATTCGAAAATGACAATATCTTAACTGACAACAACATTTCTGGAATACTTTGCATTGGATACACATTGCAAACCATCATCAAAATAGGGATGGTACAGAGTTTATATTGTTTATTATATTTATGTAGAGCATAAAACAAATCTTTTTCTTAGCAAATATACAGGATGTGCCAATAACAACTGTAGTATTTATAATTCCTTAGTGGTTCACTGATATTTTTTAAAGCTTATCATTACTTTTTTGGTAGATTTGAATATACAAGTATGTTTAAACAAATTTAATAAAAAAACTATCAGTAAAATAATTTTAAAATTCATTGCTATTCTTCTTAAAAATGTTTGAAGTGGAAGAAGAAACTTTAAATCAGCAAAAGTTACAAGATAAACTACAAACACATATATTTTTGTAGTTTCATTACAAACCTATTGACAATTAAAAAATGAAATGCAACACATTTATGTATCTTAATTCTACCAACACGATAAGAAATAGTGAAAATGACAATGACTGCTGTTTCTAATCTCTAGATCAATGGCTGATGCCAATATGACAGTTATTTGCACATCTAAAGATTTGCTTTAAAGAGCGTAAAGCCAAATAATGTGACCTGTAAACAAATTTATCAGTTGACATTTCTAACCCTTCCGTTACCCTCCCATTTCAATCCCTATTGAAAGTGCAACTGATGATTACTTCTTTTCTTAGGGAAATATCTTCTATACAAAACTTTTATACTTCTAGAAATTTCCAAATTTGTTCTCAGCAGTCTACTTTCAGGCATAACTTAACACATTCACTGCGGGTGATCGAGCATGCTCGTCATGCGAACCTGGCGCGCCTGGCGGTGGACGAGCGAGCTCGTCATACAGCAGCTGCTTTCATATTGCCCCAGTGTGAGCTGAGCAGTTGCCTGGGAAGGCTGTAACACTCATAGCGAGGTGTGCCAGTTTCGGTGAGTCAGTTGGTGTGATTCGTCCCCGGTTCGCCATTTTCGTTTGTTGTGTATGCTTTGCGATATTGTGTGAGTGGGATTATAGTGTCTGTTGACTGTGTAAGTGTATGTACTCATAATGGAGGAAGACGATAATGTTATTGACGATAATTTTTCATCTGATGAAGACAATGAGTCGAGTTCGAACAGTTCTAGCGACGGTGAAGGCGGCATCCCCCACCCCCAGTGGGCTGACAACGGCCAGCGACATGGCTGGTTTTACGTGACCTGCCGTTTACCTGGTCAACCTGGCTTGCTCGTTCCCATTCCAGGTGACAAATAAACCAATTGACTGGTTCAATCTCCTTCTTGACACCGTGTTTTTAGAGAATATTATTAGACAAACCAACTTGTATGCCCTGGAACTATTTTGTGGCCCCACCACTACTCCCAAGCGTCTCGCATAACCAAATGGAAGGACTTAGTGTTGGCCGAACTAAGAACATTCTTAGGCCTTCTACTGTTGACTGGCAACGTCAGATTGAATCGATTGAACGATTATTGGAAAACTCATCGGTTGTTGAACTTTCCTATGTTCAAGGAGTACATGTCTCGAGATCGATTTTCTTTGGCATTTTGAGATGTCTGCATTATTCAAGAGTTGATACCCCTGATCACCCTGAACCTGCTAACAACCGGTCTTTTAAAATTCAAAATATTGTTGAATATTTCAACAATAAGATGCGACAGATCTATTATCCCGACCGTGAACTGACAATCGACGAAGAGATGGTACTGTGGCGTGGCAGACTGGTCTTCCGCCAGTACGTAAAGGGCAAGCGCCACAAATATGGGATCAAAATTTTATTCCCTGAATGAACCCGAGGGACTCATGCTGCGCTTCCATGTTTACACGGGGAGTCATGACTCTTGTAGTGGCAAAGGTCATACCGTCAAAGTCGTCATGAAGCTGATGAGGGACTTCCTGGGGAAAGGCCATTCCCTGTTCATGGATAATTTTTAATAATAGTTTTGTTTTATCATCCAAACTTTTACGTCATTCAAACCTACACTACCTGGCACCCTACGCATCGACAGACTCCATACACCTCCAGCGGTGAAGGCAAAGGCATTGAGGCCAAAGGTGAAACGATAGCAAACTATGCCCAAAGTGTCATGATTGGAAAATGGAGGGATAAGGCGGACGGTGACCTACATCTCCACACAATATGACAACGAGATGGTCCAAACCACCAACCGGAGAAACCAAAAACGAACGCTGCCAAAACCAATCATGTACTACAACTCTTACATGAAGGGGACTGACCGCTTGGGACCAAATGGTATCGTATTACCCCTGTGAGCGCAAGACCCTGCGATGGCACAAGAAAAATTTTTGTGCACTTTCTCCAGGTTGTTGTTGTAAATTCTTTTTATCTGTACAACATGTACAACTCAGATAGGCTGTCCCTGTATGACTTCCGAGTTCGTTAGTGTACTTGAAGACCTGCTCCCTCCAAAGGAAGCCCCCACTGCTCATCACACCGACTCGCAACAGCATGCATCGTCTCTCCAAATCAATGAAGCGCAAAGGAAACGGCAAGTCAGTTACCCGGAGGTGCCCGCGTTTGCTACCAAGAAGGCAAGCGTACGGAAACAGTATACTATTGTGCAGTGTGCCCTGACGAACCAGCTCTGTGTGAACTCGGTTGCTTTGATAAAGTATCACGAGGGCAAATAAGTAGTTTTTAGACTTTGGCGGTGGGTGGGGATGTATATAGTTTTTTTCTAATTTTTACTCTGAGAGGGGGGAGTGTTAACTGTTTTTGATGTTGTATATTTTTCAAACTAGTATGTAATATATACGTGTAATTGATGTACTATCTACGTGTCATTCATGTACTATATACGTGTAATTCGCGAGTGTTTGTGCCGAAACCTAGTGCGCAGCGAGCACATACAACACGGTGACCGGCACCCGGTGCGGATGACGAGCAAACTCGGCACGGAGATTGACGTCAACCGTTCCGGCCAACGAAGCTTCCGGGATACCTTGGACAACCCTTTCGGCTATCCTGACTCAATTTTGGGTAAGTAAAAAAAAAAAAAAAATCCCGCATTTTCTGCCCACCAGTAATTTTGTCATCCGCAGTGAATGTGTTAATACCAGTAAGAAATGAACTTTGTTATATAAGAAAAAATAGATAGGGACCTAGTACTAATTGACTCAACTGATAGGGGAGAGTTGAGGGGCAACCTGTACTCGTGATTCTCCTAACAGCTGAGAATTAAAATAATTACCAGGTAAAGTTATCGATAAAATTGCAAGAGATCTTACTCAAACTAATTTCCTTGACTATCTGTAAGGCTCAGTTTAGTGAAAAGCAAAGACACTAAATTACCTAACAGCGAAAAGGCAAGCACGCCATGGATCGCCAGATGCGGCTTTTGACACAGTAACATTCAACTGAACGTAGCACCACTTTCTCATCTTCGCCTCCGACTGCAACTATAACCTGTGACAGAGATACAACACAAATTGAACATAAAATCTAGTTTTTACTGTAGAAAATTTGAAAAAAATTACAAAATGCATTTTGAAATTTTTAAAATTTTCAATTACAATCTTGAAAGTCTACTAAATGATTGAGCTATGAGTGCTATTTTTTCTCATGTATTAAAATTGTGAGCCAGGAGTTACCTCAATAGTGGCAGCACTGTTGCGAGGTTTGGTTCGCTCCGAGCTCAGTTCCGCCCGCCTGTCTGGCAGTAAGTGGTACAGCTTTGCCTCCTCCACATACCGGTAACACACTCGGGACTCCTGTCGCACCACGGCCCAGACTCTCCACGCAGTCGTGTAGGAAGTACGGACTCAGGAGTGGTAGTCTCACTGTCTCCAAGACCTAAACAAGATATCAAGAATCTTTATTGTCAAAAATTTCATAATTTCCAGCACTGCTGGGAAAAACAGGAAACATTGTCAATTGTAAGAAAATAAAATAAAATATGTACAAGCTACATATATGCTTTCCACTTTTAGCCTACATACATCATCTCATCCTAATCAACAACAATCAAAAAACCAAAGAAAAAATTGTTAATATGTGCTGACAGCCATGGAAAAAATTTATCATGGCATGTAAAATAAGAAGCAGAACCTTTATGAAGCAAATTGGTTTTGTTAGACCTGGTGGACGATCTGAAACAGGTTCTAAATATGGAAAACCATTAATAAAGAAAACTTAGGAAACGAAAGACCTATGTCTAATAATCGGTGGAACTAATGATGTTGCAAAAAATGAAAGGTGATAAATTCATAAACTGGTATTGAAAATGTTACTGAATGAAAAGAAGAGCCATAATTTTGTTATTGTAGATGTCCCTCACAGATATGATCTATCTGACTGGTCATGTGTAAACAGTGAGGTAAAAAAAGTGAATAGTAAACCTTAAACAACTGAGTGAAAAATATAGTAATGTTATTCTTGTAGAATCAAGTAAGGCAATGCGACAACATCACACAAGACATGGTATGCATCTCAACACTAATGGGAAAATGTGGCTTTCAGAACAAAATATGTGAAGCAATAGTAAAATATAAACAGAAAAAGAAATTGGGGACTCTTCATTCAAACCTCAACAACCTATAAGTGACGTGGACGTAACGAATCAAAAAGACTTGGGAAACGCGTTCACTTCAGAAAATGGAAGACCAGCTTGAGCATTCACAAAACCTTATCTACAGAAGAAAGTTGGCCTCAACATCAATAGATATCATAAAGCTAAAAATATGTCATGTTATATAAGTAGTAAAAATGTAATAAACATTACACCACTTAATTTAGTTCACTTAAATATTCAGTCATTAAGAAAAATAGGTTTGGAATGTTAGAAGTAATATTGAATGAATTTAATTGTAATGTGGTCAGTTTAAATGAGCATTGGCTTAACTCATATGAAAAATTACTTTATGTACCTGAAGGTTTTGTTGTGGCTGACATGTATTGTAGAGAAGAACCTCATAGAGGTGGGGGCTGTTCCATATTTGTTAAGGAAAGCATCGATTTTTGAAATACTAAATGTTAATTGTTTTTGTGTTTTTAAGTATTTTTGAAGTAGTTGCTATTGTTTTAAAAAGTTACCACATAGTTTTAGTTAGTATATATCGTACTCCTCAGTCTGATAATAACTTATTTTTTTACAAAATTAGACAATTTTTTAGGTTTTCTTACCAGAAGGTTTTATGCCTGAATATGACTTGGTTATCACAGGTGACTTCAATGTAAATATTTCAGAAAATTCACAAGAGTCTCAAAATTTTTCTTAATCTTCTGACATCTTATAATTTATTTTGTTTAAACAAAAATCCCACTAGAGGATTGGCTTGTATTGACAACATCATAACCAATAATGTACATATACCAATTACATGGTATACTTTAAATAAAAATAAAAATTTAATAAATTAAAATTTTATTTTAGAATTGTAAATGGATAGGGAATAAAAAAGTAAATTTATATTGTAATCCAGCGGCAGGACGGCACAACGCGCTTGGAATCTGGTCTAGACCTGACTTGATGGCAGTGAATGCTAAACAATAGTCTACAGTGGACTCAATCTTTTGTTAGGCGGCGAAACCTGCGTTGAGAGAGTTTCAAACAGGCCTGCAGGAACAGGAGCGTAGTCCGGTGCAGGCCGAGAAAAACACGCTCTGCTTCCATTCCGAGTTGAGAAGCGATAGAGTACAGTCTTTAGTGCGAGTTTTAAAAGTAGTGTCGGGCGTAGGATCCGTCGGTATAAATTATTTTAATTACCGAACTCCAAGACCTTCACGACCAAAGAGCTAAGTACTTTTGACTGAATTATTAAATTTTTCTAAATTTGAAATTTGAAAATTTAAGAAGTGAATTAATTTGAAGATTGGAATTGAAATTTGAAATTAACGATCAAATTCTGTTGAGAGTGAACTAAATATTATACATATAAATTGTAAAAGGAGTAATTTATTTAAAGTCGAACGTAAAATTTAATTGAAATTATAGGGATTCTAGTTAAAATTAAGAGCTGCAGGTGCTGCACCATATCCTGTAGGAACTTGTGAAAAATTCCTGTTGAGAACTGTTTAGTTTTGTTTGAGAATTTTATTTTAAAGAACAGTTTATAATTTTAAACTTTTATTAGTTAATACAGTTTTTGAGAAGAAGCCTATTTATTTTATTTCATACAAATTTATTCAAGATTATTATTTTATTTTTATATTTTATACACACGTATTTAGAGGACAGTGAGTCCATGTTAAATCGAAAGTGCCTTGCCTAAGGAAGTAGTAATTTTAAACTATTGTGCAAAACATTTCATTGGTGGAATATAAGGTTAACAATTGACGTTTGAATTGATTTAATAAACCTGAATATTTCTAAAAAGGTGCAGTTTTAATTTCCACCAGTATCTACTTAAATCTTATGAGTTCGAGACTATTTAGGGTCATCATAATAAAAACAAAAATTTTGTATATTAACATTTAGTATACAAATAAGTGCGCCACTCTGCTATATTTCTGGTGAACCTTAATAAAATTGAACTTAGTGGTTGTAAATTAATAAGTGGCTTGGATACTGGAAAATTATAAAGTGTTTAATATTAAACTTTAAAATGGCACTTAAGGTGGACTTGTTAACCAAGGAGGAATTGGACTATGAAATTAGGTTTAAGAGGTGTGGAAGTGTCTCCTAGTCTTAAGGTGATAGATTTAAGGAAAAAGTTACGGCAGTTAATAAGTCTTGATGTAAATAGTAATTATTTGAACCTGAGTGGAAAGGTCGCTTTCAAGGAGGAATGGGATAAAATTAAGTTAGAAACCCAAGTATTAGGAACTAGACTGGAGGAATCCATTGAACAGGGACTAACATTGGACATAGTTAGGTGTGAAACAAAAATAAATCATTGGCAGCGCGCCCGACTGACTAACTTAAGTAAATTGTTTAAAATCGAAGAAAAGGATATAGCTAAACATGTTGAAAACCGGAATAGTATGTTAAGTGAATTATTGTTAAAAATAAAAAACCTAAAAATTGACAAGGAAACATCTGATAACTTAGTGCGTAAGTTATCTGATTCCAATCTGGAAATAGAAGGTGAGCTGGAAGAGGCTGGTAAACCGGAAGTGAAAGATAAGTCTGGTCTAAATATGAGAGATGATGTGTTTGTTTCGGGACGGCCACATTTAAGTTATAATAAACTACCGAACCCCATTGAGCGTTATTTGAAGGAGTTAAAAAATCTGCGATGGATTAAAATGTTCAAGAATTATTAGAAATTCTTTAAAATAATCTTGAAACTTAAAAAGGAAACTAGATGTACGGAAGAGGACATTATGGAGATTGCGATTTCACATAGTCAGGGAGCTCTTTTGTCGAAACTATTGGAAATAAAACAGGACAATGTCACGGTCAAATTAATGCTTGAAATATTATTGAATTATTTCGTGCCATATCATCAGCGTGAACTTTTGAAATTTGAAAAGGTGCACCGTCCCCAAAGATATAATGAAAGCATATCCAACTACATTATAGACATTAAGGAATCAGTAGAAGTACTTTGTTGTAATATAAATGAAAGGGATGTTGTGGAATTAATTAAGGTGGGAATTAATCCTGAAACCAGAAATAAACTAGTGTTTATGGGAAATCCGAGCACATATTCCGAACTGGATGAGATGTGTATAAGGGCGAATAATGTAGGTTATGCTGACAACGTGAGGAAAACAGGGAATAATTTGAATGTGAATAGGAAGTATAAATGTACCGGTTAACAGCATCAGGGCGAGGCAAGAAACAATAACTTGTTATAAATGTAATAGACCTGGTCATTATGCTTATCAGTGCCGGGAGGTAAACAGGAAACCTGTTGTAAACCAGCGGAGACCTATTGTAAACCACACTCCAGCTATTAACCCCGAAAATGTAGGTCGTAATGTACAGGAGTCAAAAAAACTAGTTAGTAGGGAAAGTTCGAACAATGAGTTAAGGAAGGGCGAACTTTCCCGGTTACCTAAAATTGTGTCCAACAAAAATTCACATGAATTATCTGCTAAATTAAATCATACTTGGCAAAAGAAAAATTCGGAAAATATCAGTTCATTGCCCAGCTTTAGAAATAGATTTTGACAAGAATATATCATTAAATGTATTATTAGATACTGGTAGTAGTTATAAATATAATAAGTGATAGACTGTAATAAACTATTATTAGAGAATAAGATTGTAAAGTGTTACCAGTTATCTAACCTGACATGTATGAGTGCAGAAAATAAAAAAAATGTCCGTAATCGGCAGTGTAAATATAAAAATTAAAATAGATATGTTCACCTGGAAAGTGGAATTTTGTTATAGTGAAGGACTTAGCCCAAAAGGCAATTTTAGGAGCGAACTTTATAAAACATTCTGGTTTATTAATAGACTTGAAAAATAATTGTTGTCGATTTGACTTTAATGCGGAGAAGTGTATAAAATTTGTGCAAAGTATTACAGTAGCGTGTATGAACACCAATCACACTTATAAAATAAGGATGCGAAGAGGCCAGTAATGAAATAATAAAAATTATAAAGGAATTTCCAACGGTGTTTTACCGACAAAATTGGTAAAACTCTAGATTATGAGTATAAATTAAAAGTTAAAGATCATGAACCCGTAAAACTTAGACCATATCCATTGAATCCACCTAAACAATTAAAAATAAAAAAAATTATTGACGAATTATTGGAACAGGACATTATTCAACCAAGTGTGAGTCAGTACTCGAGTCCAGCCTTTTTAGTAGGTAAGGAAGATGGAAAATCGGAAAGATTAGTAGTTAATTACAAGGAGTTAAACAAGAAGTTGGAAGGAGTGAGTTATCCTATAGGCGACATGCACGAACTATATTACCATTTGAAGGGAAACAATTATTACTCAGTAATAGACTTAACCAAAAGTTTTTATCAAATAAAGTTTAGCGAAGGAAAGCCAGGAGTTAACTACGTTCTCGGTACCTTTCGGAAGTTACAGTTTTAAACGAATTCCTTTTGGATTATTAATTGGAAGTGGGGTATTGTCGTCATATATGAATAAAATCTTAGGAGAATTGAGATTTACTTGCACTCTCGCCTTTTTGGACGATATTATTGTGTATTCGAAGACATTGGAGGAACATTATATGCATTTGAAACAAGTGTTAGAGTGTTTAAAGAAAAATAATCTTACTGTGAATCCGGAGAAAAGAAAGTAAAATTTTGTTTATAATGAAATTAAATTTTCTGGGACATTTGGTTTCCAAAGACACTATAAGAATGGACCCTGACCGTACACGGACGTTATTAGAATCTCCGAGGCCCCGGGACAAGAAAGGTATTGCGAGGTTCATAGGGATGACTAGTTATTTCTCTAAATTTATTCCAAATTATGCGGAAATAGCTCATCCACTCAATGAAATGAGGAAGAAGTCGTCCAAATTTGTGTGGGACCAAAAATGTCAGGAATCGTTCGATAAACTGAAAACGAGCGGTTACCCGTCCCCCGTGTTAGCCATCCCTGACTTCCACAAGGAGTTCACAGTCCAATGCGACGCGAGTGATAAGGCCCTCGGTTCCTGTTTATTACAGGAAGCGGACAATGGACATTTAAAACCGAGGTGGCCTATTATTCGAGAAAATTTAACGAAAGTGAGGTGAAACTTACTACCTATCAAAAGGAAGCTTTGGCAGTTGTCTGTTCAATAAATAAATTCCGTAATTTCCTAGAAATGAGACCATTCAACTTAGTGACCGACAACTCAGCATTGGCTTGGGTATTGTCCCACTTTCGTAAGTTAGGAAAATTAGGGCGCTGGGTGGAGGTTATATTGTCTCTACCATTTAAAATTACGCATGTTAAAGGTAATCAGAACCCAGTAGCGGACTATTTATCTAGATTATTTCAAGATAGTGAAGTTGACAACAATGTGTTACATGAACTAGAAAAATTAGTGAATAAGGACAAGATGAACGATAACTCTTTAAAAATGAACAATGAAACTGTAAATAATAAGGACTTAGTAATAAGAGAGGAAACAGTGTCTATAAATAGTATAAGTACGATGCCTTTTAGCTTTATGGACTTAAAAACGCATCAGAAGCAGGATGTAAATATAACTAAAATTATGGAGGGTGTATTGAACTATACCAATAGTGATGTTTACAGTGTGGAAAAAGGGGTGTTATTTTATGTGAACAATAAAAAAACAAATTCTAAAAGGATCTATTTACCTGAGCACTTATTCAAGGTTGTATACGAGTATTATCACAACTCATTGTCTGGCTGTCACTTCGGCATTTTAAAAACACAACAGAAAATAAATGAAAGGTTTTTATCACCATATATAAACTAAAATGATTATGTGAAAAATAATGTAAAATGTTGTGAAGTGTGTTTGAAAGCAAAAAAAAAGTAGCAACTGGAGGGACCAAGGACCTTTGAACAGCAATCTGAGCAGTCGTCCAATGCAGAAGTTATACATGGATATTTATGGGCCATTACCTGCGTCTTCCAATCGAATGCAATACATCCTGATAGCTGTAGATGACTTCACCAAATATAATTGGATAATGCCACTCAGGAAAATGCACCTCAGGTAATGTAATTAATGCATTAGAAAATAATATTTTCAAAAATTTTTCTTTGCCTGAAGAATTCGTGACGGATAATGGAACATATTTTGTCAGCGAGGAATTCAAAAATTAATTTGTTTTAATTTGGGCATAAAACAAAGGACCATTATACCTTATACTCCTCAAGGAAATAAAAAGTGAAAGGCAAATTCGAAATTTAAATCAAATTCTGACAGCTTATTATCATGACTGTAAAAAGAATTGGGACAAGGATTTGTACCATGTGCAAATGGCCCTAAATACTTGTCACAATGAAAGCATAAAGTCGTCTGCATTTGAATTAATGTTCAGTTTCAAAGCAAATGATGGTTTGTCACTAAAATGGCAAATTAAAGATATTTGTGATGAAAAATGGAGCAAAGATAAGAATGCAAAGATGGTTGAAGCTATTCAAAATTTAAAAAGACAAAATGAGCTGAATTCGAGAAGAAACCGATACAACCGAAATCACAGGCAATTAAAAATGTATGATGTAGTCTATTGTAGAATTACAAATCAGCGATATAAGCTAGATCTGAAATATGAAGGACCATTCAGAATAATTTCAATTATTAGCTCCAACTCATATGTAGTTTCAAAATTTAAAAGAATTGAATGAGTTCCGTAGAATACACTTGCAGGATGTGAAACCCACTGGGGAAAGAAGAATGCATATTTAAATATAACAAAAACAAAATAATTACCGAGGGGTAAATAATTTGAATTACAAAAAAAAAATTTTTTAAAAGGAACTGATTAAAAATTATGACGAATTAAATTAGTTGTAAGAATGAAGAAAAAAACTATATTATATGTACGCTGTATGTTATGTATGTTTGAGATTGTGAGAAATTTCAGTGACAAGGAAGATTAAATTAAAAATATATTGAACAATTGAGGAAATTCTACAGCCCTGTTAAATTGTAAATATTAATTGGAATTGTAATCTTGTAAAAATGTATTTTAAACTTGAAGAAACCTCAAGAGGAATAAAAAAGTTTATGATTTAGATAAAAGGGCACAGGTGAGAAGTAAACAGTTGCGATAACTACATGGTTTTGGGAGAGGAGGAGTGTATTAAAAACAATTCAGTATTTATTTTCTGAAATAATGCACAAAATCCGAAACTCAAGGTCCGTAATTAATGGTTATTAACATGTGTTATTTATGTTTGTATGTAAATTAATAACTAACACGAATGTTGGAATATTAATTTAAACTTGTTAGTTGGATAAAATTTAATGCCAAGGAAGAGGGGAACAGAAGAAAAAAAAGACTGTTATTTCTATGATAAACAACGGTATAGGTAAAAATAATAAAATAAGAACTGACACCCCCGTCTGGGGATATGTTTTTAATTCTATATGAAGCTGCCACAACCAGTGAATGGGCGAGCCAACACACACAGCCGTGCAGGGCAAAGGTTCCAAGGACGACCCAACTAATAACGGACCGGACCTGCAATAAACATCCCACAACAACAACCACCGGACTACCTCGTTCTACCCATTGTGAAGGATTATCTGGATGGACTATCTTTATGGTAGGACTTAGAATTGTAAAAAGGTAGGTGGCAATTGGACTCTTAATATTTGCCATAGTTTAGGTCAAGGTTTCTATTGGGGAATTTTAATTGTTAAGTTTTCAAAAAACAATCTGATAATGTATGGACTCTTTTAAAAAGAATTTATAATAATTAACGCTTGGTTAAAATAACTTGACAACTAGTATGCTGCCACTTCTTACAACTATTTATCAAAAATAAATTAAAACAAATATTATAAATAAAAAAAAAAGTTTTGTAGATTTGATGATGCATGTTAAGGCTAGGTGGGAAATACAATTTCTAAAGGATGTGAGATAAATTTCTTAGATTTAAAGTATTAAACTTGGCAGATACCAAGCGCTTTTAAGGGGGGTGTGTGTGTATACCAATTACATGGTTATACTTTAAATAAAAATAAAAATTTAATAAATAAAATTTTATTTTAGAATTGTAAATGGATAGGGAAATAAAAAAGTAAATTTATATTGTAATCCAGCGGCAGGCAACAACGCGCTTGGAATCTGGTCTAGACCTGACTTGATGGCAGTGAATGCTAAACAATAGTCTACAGTGGACTCAATCTTTTGTTAGGCGGCGAACCTGCGTTGAGAGAGATTCAAACAGGCCTGCAGGAACAGGAGCGTAGTCGGTTGCAGGCCGAGAAAACACGCTTCTGCTTCCATTCCGAGTTGAGAAGCGATAGAGTACAGTCTTTAGTGCGAGTTTAAAAGTAGTGTCGGGCGTAGGATCCGTCGGTATAAATTATTTTTAATACCGAACTCCAAGACCTTCACGGACCAAAGAGCTAAGTACTTTTGGACTGAATTATTAAATTTTTTCTAAATTTGAAATTTGAAAATTTAAGAAGTGAATTAATTTGAAATTGGAATTGAAATTTGAAATTAACGATCAAATTCTGTTGAGAGTGAACTAATATATACATATAAATTGTAAAAGGAGTAATTTATTTAAAGTCGAACGTAAAATTTAATTGAAATTATAGGGATTCTAGTTAAAATTAAGAGCTGCAGGTGCTGCACCATATCCTGTAGGAACTTGTGAAAAATTCCTGTTGAGAACTGTTTTAGTTTTTTGTTTGAGAATTTTAATTTTAAAGAAGTTTATAATTTTATTTTATTAGTTTTGAGAAGAAGCCTATTTATTTTATTTCATACAAATTTATTCACGATTATTATTTTTATTTTTATATTTTATACACACGTATTTAGAGGACAGTGAGTCCATGTTAAATCGAAAGTGCCTTGCCTAAGGAAAGTAGTAATTTTAAAACCTATTGTGCAAAACATTTCATTGGTGGAATATAAGGTTAACAATTGACGTTTGAATTGATTTAATAAACCTGAATATTTCTAAAAAAGGTGCAGTTTTAATTTCCACCAGTATCTACTTAAATCTTATGAGTTTCGAGACTATTTAGGGTCATCATAATAAAAACAAAAAATTTTGTATATTAACATTTAGTATAGTACATAATGTAAGTGAATGCAAAGTTTTCAAACCACATATATCAGATCATGATGGCCTTTATTGTCATATACTTAGGGAGAATATACAAAGCAAACAGAAAGATGTCACCTTGTAGTTTTAGAGTGCTATCTGTAAAGGCTATCAATTCTCTTAAATACATGTTAAGTAAGACAGACTGGAGCTATATGCTCTGTGAGCGGAATGTAGAATTGCTATTTACAAATGTGTTAAGTTATCTTAGTAATACCTTTGAGCAATGCTGTCCTATAAAAACTAATAAATTCAAGCATAATAAAACAAAGCAAAGAAAGAAGTGGTACAACAATGAGTTGAAAAAAATTAAAGAAAGAGTAATTGTACACTATAATTTATATGTCCAATGTAGTAATGATGAGTTGGATAGAAAAAAACAATTAAAAGAACTGTATCAGAAGGGAAAGAAACATTATAGATATAAAATTAATGAGGCAAAAATGTTACACAATAATGAATTTATTGAAAATTCTAAAAACAAGTCCAAAGCACCATGGAAGGTAGTTAGAGTAGAATCTGGTGGAAACAGTAGAAATCTTGAGTGTCCAATCAAGTCAAACGATTTTAATGACTACTTCATTAATGCACCAACAGAAATTAACATTAACAAACCTATTGATGTCATGGAAGCAACCTTACTTGTAAATCAATACTTACATAGTAACAATCTAATAATGCAAAAGAAAACATTTTTCTGGCATGCAATAACTGAACAACAAGTAAAAAAGATTGTCAGTAATTTTTAGCACATCTAATAGTGAAGACATATATGGGTTTTCAAATAGAATAATCAAAGAAATCATTGATTTTATAATTAAGCCATTAGTTTTCTTATTCAATAGAGCCTTAACTAAAGGTGTGTTCCCAGATGTGTTAAAATTTACAAAGGTAATACCAATCTATAAGAAAGGAACAAAGTATGAACCATCAAGTTACAGACCAATATCATTAATCCCCGTAATAAGTAAAGTTTTTGAAGCATGTATTAAAGATCAATTATATAATTTCTTTGTAAATAATAATTTGCTTTGTGTTGAACAGTTTGGTTTTATACCAGGCTTGAATACAATTAAGGCCGTTGAATGTGTTGTTAATTATGTTTTGAACGGTTTTGAAGATAAAATAATGACATGTGCTACTCTGATTGACCTGACCAAAGCTTTTGATTGTGTCTCTCATGAAATATTATTGAAAAAATTGCAATGTTATGGTTTGGGGGGTAAGGAACTTGGCTTAATGACATCCTACTTGTGTAACAGGAAACAAATGGTATATCAAAATAATGATGGATCTAATTTTCAGTTAATTAAATCTGGTGTTCCCCAGGGATCTGTCTTGGGACCATTCCTATTTTTAATTGCAATAAATGATTTTCCAGGTAATATACCATGCAAATCAGTATTATATGCAGACGATACTACTTTAGTTTGGAATGGAAAAGACATGGAAAAATTGAAAGTGGATCAGAATGTATCAATGGATATTGCAGAGAGCTGGTTTAAGACAAATCATTTAAACATAAATAATAAAAAGACAGAATCAATTATGTTTTCACTAACTAAATTAACTGAAGCAGAGTCTATTAAACTACTTGGCCTATACTTAGACAGCAGTTTGAAATGGGATGTACATATACAATACCTTTGCAAAAAGCTATCTAAAATCACTTATTTACTGAGAAAACTTAAACTGTGTGTTAGTAGTGATATGTTGATCAATGCGTATTACGCTTTTTTTCACTCTCAGATTGTGTATGGTGTTACTTTATGGGGAAATAGTACTTATATGGAACAAGTTTTTAGATGGCAAAAATATGCTATACGGATCATAAAAGGACTGGACAATCGTGAATCTTGCTTTCCCATTTTTAAAGAATTAAAAATAATGACACTCCCATGTTTATATATATATTTCTGTCTAATAAACGTAAAAGAAAATTTGCATAAATATAAATTTAGATCTGATATACATAATTATAACACAAGAAATAACTATGCCTTAGATTTACTACCTGCTAGACTTACAAAAACAAATAACAGCATATTTTGCATGAAAAATAGATTATTTAACAAATTGCCACAATCCGCTCACACTGTCACTATTAATAAATTCAAATATTACTTAAAAAAATGGTTAAAGGAACAAGTTTTCTACAAGGTTGATGACTATTTAGCTACTGATTATGGTAAATTTAAGGACATCTTCTACTAATTTTGAATTGGAAGCTGAATTCAGATTAGATAATTAAATGTATGTATTTTTATAAATGTTGATGTAATGTATATAGGCTATTCATTGTTGACATTGTTTTAAATTTTATTAGTTTATTGTTTTTTTTAACTGTTGTCTAATTATTTATTTGTAAATATATGTCTTTTAGTCTATTAATAATTTACGTTTTTAATGTTAAAGAATTAATATGTAGTTTATATAGTGTTATAACTATTTATAATGTTATATGTTTGTTTTTAGTTTTCACTTAAATATAGTGGTTATATAATAGTATGTTTCTAAATCTATTAATAATTTATGTTTTTAATGTTAAAACTATTACAGTGTAGTGTATATAGTGTTGTAACTATTTATTATGTTATTCTATATTTATTTTAATTTTCACTGAAATATAGTAGTTACAAACAGAATTCAACAAACAATGATAAAGTAAATTGTGTTATATTACGATTGACGAAATCTATTGCATCACTGTATGTTTAATGATGAATAAAATCTTGAATCTTGAATCAATAATAAATAATAACAGAACATTTACAATGCAGAATTAACCAATGCTTAATCATATAACATCAAACATAAACTCATTAATGCTAGAGTAGGCCCCTTCAGTATGAAGGTTTTCAACCTTATCTTTAAAATGATTAATACTTACTATACTCTTCAAGAATCAAGAATAATTTATTTTTCTCAAATGTAGGTATAAACAATACATTGCTTACAATAATTCCATTTATGCTACAAATTAACCCACAGAAGTGAAAACAATAGGGCCTCAAAGGCAAGCCTGTTATGAGGTTCCTTCATATTTAATAACATAACCTGCTGTCACCAGAATTAAATAATGGTATTATACTTTTTAGATATAATCAGTGTAATCTTAAATAACAATTTGTCTTTTTAAAACTCAAACTAGACATAAAAAAGATATAAATAAGATTTTACAACACACTACAATACAAACAATTTATATAACAGATATAATGACAAAACTTTTATCACCCAAGAAGTTATATTTAATTCAGAAGATCTTCTATGTTGCTTATGGTAAACAGCCATGTTAAAATGCCCTTCTTAAATTTATAAAAAACTGCTTACATTTTTTAAATCATATGGTAGCAAGTTGTACATTTTTGTTGCAATAAACTTATAGAATTATTAGAAGAAAAAATTCTTAAATTTGAAGCTGAAGAAAATAAGTATATTAGTAAAATAGAAGATTTGCTTCAGAATATTTCTGAAACACAAGCTCAACTTGAAAAGGAAAAAAAAAATTTCAGATGGACACACAAAGTATCTTTGAAGAACATGATAGCCAACAAGGTCAACTAGTTGATGGACTATGTCAAAACAATAGATCATTTGAAAAATACAATTAGTACTCTTGAAAAGAAAATTACCTCCCAAAAAAGTCAACAATCAGAATTAACAATATACTCTAACAAGGGAACTCAAGCTGAACCCCTACACCTCACCACTCAGCCTGCAACTGTTTCCTCAAGCTTTCTCATCGATCTTGCTCAGCTAAAAGATAGGCAAAACAGTTTGGAAAATGCAGTTAAGGCCTTAACGACACAAATTCAAGATGTACCACTTATCACAGAAAAACATATAATTGCAGCTCAAAGTCACAAAATAGTGAGGAGCAATGCGCTAATTAAACCTAACTATACTCCTGCTAAAAGAGGAAAAAAGAACTTTTTTAGCATTTTATTGCAAATGGCTGTGAATAAACAACGTTTAGCTGCTCAAGACTTGGATCAGATTAAGATAGGGGGAGTCTGTCAAACCCCGTCACAAAAACAGAACACCACCTGTATGACTCAAGGCTCCAGCCAAAAGACAACTGACCAGCAGATGATAGGGGGAGTCTGCCAAACCCCATCACAAAAACAAAACACTACCCGTGTGACTGAAGACTCCAACCAAACAACAACTGACCAGTAGACAAAGATAGGGGGAGTCTGTCCAAAAATCCACCCTGCTACACAAACAGAATTCTTTAACACAGATTCTAAACCTAGAACCAGAACAAACAAGTACAAGACCACTGGGATACCCCAATTCAGGATGGTAACAGAACTGTTGTGGCAGTACAAATACATCACCAGGACAACTATTCACCTCCACAACATACCATTAATAGGACAGTCCAAAAACAGTATTTTTTAGAAACTGTTCCACAGAAGAGAACACGCTACAAAACTCGGGTATTCATGAATTCAATGTTCCAGACACAGAGAAATACACCCTCTTTCACCAACCAATCAAATGCAAAACACAATTCACCATATATCACCAAAAAACAGACAGAATTGCTAACAAAATTAATAGAATGAATTCTCTCCTGGAAATACAAAAACCAGATGTTTTGATTGTAACCGAACACGGCCAAAATAAGGAAACACTCCTGAACACTAGGCTTATTGGGTACACACTGATTTCTGACTACAGCAGGAAACAGCATCTAAAGGGGGAGTAGCTATCTACACGAAAGAACATCTTAAGGAAAACAGTGAGGCTATCATCTCACTATCGAAGATCTCTCAATAGAAATGGTGTGTGAAGTGGCTGCCATTAAGCTAAAAGTGGGCAAGTCAATTTTCATTATAGTAGGTATTTACAGACCAGATAACAACCTCGAGTCTGGCCTAGAAGTGCTAGCTGAAGCCCTAGAAAACTTACAGTCTCAGCAACACCCCATCACTCTAATGGGTGACATAAATATCGACTGCCTGAAAAATCAAAATGACACAACAATACTGATCGAGACCCTGGCAAGCTACAACCTCTATAGAAAGAACCTCTCTGCCACTCGGATAACACCAACATCAAGAACATCCATCGACTGTGTATGCTGCAACATCAGAGAAGAAGAAATCACTGTAAAGATAATAGAAACCAGCATATCAGATCATATGGGACAACTATGTATCATAAAGGGAAGAAAAACTCAAACGCCAACCACAACTTGTTGGAGGGGTAGAAACATGAGTCACAGAAACATACTGACAATGAAACATCTCCTTAGTTAAGAAATCTGGACAGAAGTATACAACTCCAATGAAGCATATGACAATTTCAGCCGATCTCTTCTTGCAGCACTCAATCAAGCATGTCCAGTGAAACATACCAGGTGCAAAAGAAGCGGGAAACAAAAATAAACACACTCTCCACAACCCTAATGCTCAACAATTGAGGCAAAGACTTCTTTTCGCTCAAAAACGCTTACAACACCACTGGTAGTGAGGAACATAAAAGACACGTTGCCCATCTCAAAAAAGAATATGACTTGCAACTCCGCCACCTAAGACAACAAGAACACAATAGCTAAGATAACAGATACGGATAATAAAACAAAAAGCCATCTGGGATGTCAAAAACTTAGAAAGGCAGCCAAAAGAAAACAAAAATGCCCTCACCCAACTCGAGGTAGGTGGCCAGGTTACGTCCAGCCCAGTGCGGATGGCAGACTATCTCAACAACTTTTTTGTCAACATGGCTGAAGAAACCATCATTAAACAATGGACTAGACTGAACAATAAACAACCATTTACTACTCCGATCGAAAATAGTTACACCCCCAAACCTGACACTGAAGCCAACTAATTCAGAAGAAGCTGCCAAAATTATTAGTGGATTAAAGTCAAAGCCCTCAGCAGGATACGGTGACTTATCTACCATAGTCCTGAAAAAGTGCCAAGACGAACTTATAGAACCACTGGTGCACATTACTAATCTATCTTTTTTATCAGGAGTTTTCCCGTTTGCCCTGAAACTGTCAAAAGTGTACCCCAAGTTCAAACAAGGTGATACCACAAAAGCAGGCAACTACAGGCCTATTTCACTACTAAATCCAAAGTAATAGAAAAATTAGTTGGCTGATTAGACTCTTTCTCGAACATCTTTCAAATTCAAACAACAATCTCTTAACAGAATATCAGCACGGCTTCCTACTTGGTAAATCTACAACTACAGCACTGATTAATCTTGTAGAGTTCCTACTAGATCAGCATGAAGAGGGGAACACATCAACTGCCATTCTTCTAGACTATAGAACCATACCACCTTGAGCTTGACCTAAATTGATGTTATTTGTAACATTATTCATAAAATGCAATAATGCAGTCTGTGCTTATACCTGCTTGGAAGCCAAATTCATTTTTGCTTAAAGAAACTGTTTTTTTCCAGAAACCTTAACACTCTTTTTTAAAAAGCTCTCTCATAAAAAATTTTTTGAAAAGGTGCTTAACAACGAAATTGGACGATAATTACTGTAGTCTTGCTTTGCCCTTTTTTAAAGATAGGAATCACTATGGCTGTTTTTAATGCATCACGGAAAACTTCTGTAGACAGACTTAAATAATAAATGCAAGAATTTTGTTTTTACTGTTTGAGCAAATGTTTTTAACAACCACAGAACTTATGCTATTCAACCCCTGTAGTATTTACTTTTTTTAGATTGTGAATAGACTAACCACTTCCTCTTCAGACACATAATCAACAAACATAGACTGCCCCTGTAGATTACTATTAAACACTTTTCCTGCCTTCCAAGGTTATAAAAGCTGTCATGTTTTTTTTCATGCTGGTTTAACTTATCAACAACAGAAATGAAATAGTTATATTAATACTTATCTTTAATGAGAACATTATTCACATTCAAATACAAATTTGTATAATTTTTATTACAATTTATACCTGTAACATTGTTTATTACTGACCAAGTTTTCTTAGTGTCTCCTGCACAGTCCTTAAACAACTTTCTATAATAATCATGTTTCAGTTCTCTTATCTCTGAATTAACTTGTTTTCTATATTTTACATAGTAGCTATAAAGCTTAACATTAT